>NC_087215.1:34609638-34840980 GCF_015104395.2 Macrobrachium nipponense
CTTTGTCTAGTCATTCTTCAGAGGTCACTTCGGAGTCTTCTCTCGCTCATCCCGTTTCTTTGCCATTAACACAAAAGAGCCAACATTTTTCATAATTTCAATCCTGAAACTTGGGGGTTTTGACGTCTCCCTCTCTCTCTCTCTTCAGGGTTGAGGGAAGTAATTTTGGCAGGGCTTTCTTCTTAGCACCTTCCATGGGTCCTGTAGTTCTCAGGCTGCTGGTCTGATGCTTCAAAGGCGGTTGTGGAGTCTTCCGCAACTCCGTATTTTCATCCTTTACTGTGTTTGAGACGTAATGTGTCCTCCGTGGTTCTTGCGGGGGATACGGCAGCTGGCGACTCGTCTGCACCATCATTACCTGTATCAGTACTGGTTGTGTCCTCAGCCCCTCCTTTCAAGGTAGCTAGTAATCTTCCTTCTTCGGTTCCCATTTTTATACTTTCATGGTTTGAGACGTAACGTGCCTACCATGGTTATTGAGGGGTGGCTACAGCTGTTGGCAGTTCGTCTGCACCATAGTTAGTACCGTTTGTGCCCTCGACCTCCTTTTGTTGGTAGCTGGTAATTTCCTTCTGCGGCTCCCATTGGTTCCACAGTTTTTAACCTGTCATTAAAGGCACTTTTATGTGCTGCACAAGTTGGTTCTCCACCTGCACAATCTCGGTGTGAGGTGCTCTGAGTGTGGCTTCTTCCTTTCTCTCTCCTTCTGCTTTTTTTTTTCTCTCAACCTTTTCCTGCGGCTTTTTCTGTTCCTCCTTCAAGGGGTTCAATGTGGGTTCGGCCTTGGTTCTGGGGTTTTCGGAAGTACTTCCTTCCCTCACTTGATCAATGTAGCTTCAGCTCCGACTCCTGTCCTGGTTTAGTATTGGTGTAAAAGAGTTTGTTGGATCGTGTTTTGCAGCCTCTCCACTCTTATGGGACGTTGCTCGCCCATTGTAGTCATGCAGGTGTCATGTCATAGTCACTGGCTGGTGTGGGGTTTCGCAGATGAGAGAGACTGGATCAAGGTTATGTCATCATCTTGGTTGGTACACGTTTGGCGTAACCGTGTGTGGTTGACTCTTAGGGGTGGGCGTTCATCGCCAAGGTATATTTGGCACAGGTGTTACATTATCATCACTGGGCAGTGAGGGTATGCACAGTCGAGCGAGACTAGCTCAGGGTTATCTCATAGTATTTAGTTAGTACACAATTTGCGGAACTGGGGACGGTTGGCTCTTGTGGGGGGATAGCGGTCGGACAGGTGTTACGTCATCATGTCTGGGGGGCTGTGGGATTGCACAGTCGAGTACGATAACCTCAGGAGTTTAGCATCGTCTTATTTGTATATCATTGTGCAACCGGATCGGTTGGCTCAGATATGATGGGATCATGTATGTCAGGTGTTGGTATCGAGCAGCCAGGTGTACATACTAGAAAGTTCCGGGGTCTTGGGTGCTGTTCTTGTGGGTGGTCAGCCTTTCTCCTTTTCCTGAGTTGTGGGTTTTTGTTTCTCCGGCAAAGGAAAGCGAGTATAAACGGATGGTGGACTTTGTCCGTTCTCTCTTTCCACAGTCCAGGCTCCAGAGGAACCTCAGTTAATTCAAGCTATGTTTGATACGGTGTATTCAGCTAAACCAGTAGTCTTTCAAACATCAAGTAAGCTGATCTGGTTTTGGCCAAATCAGGCAGGTTTTGGGGAAGACGACTCTAGGCTAGCATCATTTGGGACCGAGTGTACTGGATTCAACCTTGCTTCCTAATCGGGAGTGTTCTGTTTGAGGTAGCGGGTAACCCTTCTGCCGGTGTCTGAGTTCCAGTTTACGAATCTGTTGAGGCTCTTCTCTCTTGGGTTCCTTCATTGATTTGCGTGGTAGGGTTACAGATCGGGAGGCTTGTATTTGGAAGACACCTTTCACAACCAGTCAGAGGCCTTGTCCCACTCTATGTAGATGTTGTGAGAGTTGATGGGTGTTTCTCAGATCCTGGACTGTTTGACAACCTCATCACTTAGGTTTCGATGGGATTTGCATGCCAGACTAACATTTCGGCTGACTGTACTACGTTCTTGTCGAGGGGAGGAGGGGCTTCATGTTTCACCTCGCCTGACACCTGAGAAGAGATGTCCCGTAGTAATTCCCAATCTGCACTCATCGGTGACGCTAGACGCCATAGTGGAGAGAGTCAAGTTTCTCACTGGCTCTGACCCACTCATCTCTCATGAACTCCCATGCAAAAGTAAACATAAAGTGGCTTACAGGATTACCTGCCTTTTTCAACACCTCAATGTTCTTAATATATTAGTTTCAAGATGTAACCTAATCTGGAACCAACCACCCCCAGGGGAACTTACTAACACCCCAACCAGGGTCATTTCCACTGCAAGTGCCAGCCAACCGCCCACGGCGAGTGACTGCCCACTCACCCTGGTTAACCCCCATCCACCCAAATGATCAGCGTATTCATCTCCCATCTTCGTGAGTAGCCATGGATACACTAAACATAATTTCTTGGAATATTTTTGGCCTCAAACGGAGCATTCCTCTCCTAAACATGTTCTGCGAAAACTTCAAAGGCATCATTGCATTACAAGAAATGCTCCTCTGGCCACATGACCTTGTCATCTGCAATTCAATACATGAAGACTTCAGAACCTTCTTGACTTCATCGATGCAAGTTACAGATCAAATCATAGCCGGTCACCCGAAAGGGGGCCTTTCTTTCCTGTGGCACAACTCGTTAGACAATATGATAAAGGTGATGACCTACAGGAGTGACAGATTGCTGGGGCTTCACGTGACAGTAGGGAACTCTAAAATCCTAATAATTAATGCTATTATGCCATGGGAAAATAACAATAATTTTTATCATTACTGCATGATCCTAGGGGAGTTACACAGTATTATTCATGATTCTCCTGCTAATCATATTTGTATAATCGGGGACCTTAATTCTCACCCCACAAAAATTTTTTACAATGAACTTACTCCCTTCTGTCAAAATCATGCTCTCCAAATTAGCGATGTAATGTTCCTCCCTCCCTCCTCCTATTCATATGTACATAATAGAGAGGATGCAAGCACAACCTCCTGGCTGGACCATTGCATCTACGATCACATCCCATTACAGGTGTCATTCAGTACCCCATCCCTCCCTACCGTTAACCCCCTAACTGACCGCCCACCAGCAGTAAACTGGGATTTTGGTTTCTCCGGGACGTTTGTTTGTCTTTGAGAAACCGCCTTGTAGCCTTCGCTATCTCCCTGCGTTTCTCCGGCGGGATCGACAACTTGTGAGTGGTCAGGTCCCATTGTATTCCCAACCACTGAAAGCGTGTTGCTGGGGTAAGGCGGGATTTCTTGCTGTTTATCTGGAACCCTAGATATTCCAAGAATTTTATTACTTTGTGCGTTGCCCTGCGACATTCCTTGTCGTTTGTGGCCCAAATGAGCCAATCGTCTAGGTAGGCTACTAACATTATCCCTTGAGCTCTCAATTCTTGTACCACTGTCTCTGCTATCTTTGTGAATATTATGGGCACTATATTGAGCCCGAATGGCATGACTTTGAAGGCGTAAGCCTGCCTGCCTAATTTGAAGCCTAGGAAGGGACAGAAATGCCTTGCTACCGGAACATGATAGTAAGCATCTGTAAGATCTATAGAGGTGGTGACGGCCCCACGGGGAAGTAACGTCCGCACCTGCGAGACGGTTAACATGCGGAACTTGTCGCATTGAATGTATGAGTTCAGATGGGACAAGTCCAGAATTATTCTTGGCTTGTTTGAGTCTTTCTTTGGAATGCTGAACAAGCGTCCTTGAAATCTTAAGTATCTGACTTCTTTTATTACCTTCTTTTGGAGAAGGTCTTGGGTGTATTTTATTAGGTCCGCCGTTGGATTTTGGTAAAAACTGGTTGGTGGAGGAGGCCCTTTTTTCCAACTCCATCCCAGGCCTTTTGATACTATGCTGTGGGCCCAATTGCTGAATCTCCAACGGTTCCGGAATAGGTACAGCCTCCCTCCTACCTGGGGAGTCTCACTGGCTAGCAGAGGGCATACTTCCCCGGCTGCCCCGGAAACCTCTGCCTCTAGCAGAGGCTCTTCCGCCAACCCTGTGGCAGAAAGCTCCTCTGGCTCTGCTACCTCTGGCAAATCGGTTGTACCCCTCAAACACCCCTTGTGTATCAAAGGAGGCGTTGAAGGCCGGAGAGGTGGTAAAAGTGGCCGAACCTTGGGGCTGCTGCGAGGGTTGGCTCTGCAGCATAACGAATTGCTGTTGAGGTTGACTCTTTGAGGTGGAGGGTTGGCCCAACTGGGCTACGGGGACAGCCCGTACCATTGTTTGGGCTTGGGTGGTCTGGAAGGACTGGAATTTCCTCGGTCTCTTCCTGCCCCTGGGGTGTGCTCCGGCGGCGGGTTCAAATTTCCTTTTGGAAATGAGCCCCCAGCGTACTCTCAAGCTCTGGTTCACCCTGGCCGCTTCCCCGAGAACACCATTTACAATGCTTTCGGGGAACAGACTCGCTCCCCAAATTGGAGCCTTGATGAGCCTATTGGGGTCGTGTCTGATGGAAGCCTCGGCCAATACGTGCTTCCTACAGTTCCTCCTGGCTACTGCGAAGTCATATACGTCACACTGTAGAGTCTGAAGTAATGACTTCGTCAGGACTTTGAAAAGAGGCTCATCCGCGTAGACTAGGGGTGTCATTTCTGACGTGGTGACTGAACTGATGGATCTGCTCAGTCTACACCTTGCCTCGTATTCCACCTTTACCATGGCCTCCGGAAGCCTAGGTAGGCATTCACTGAACTGGGTGGTCGCACAGTCCGGGCTAAGCTTTCCTACTGTAAAAGTGGCTGGAGCATCCACCCAGCACTCCAGGTCTCCTGGGAACAGCAGGGAGGTCGGATCTGTCTCCCTAAGTTGAGGTATCGGCTTTTCCTCCATTGCTGCTTGTAGAGTCACTTCTACTACTTTGGACGTGCATGGGGTAGGGGTGTCATCTCCTACCACGAATATGGTGAATGGGCTTTTGTGGGGTGTCAACTTTGTGTTGACACACTCCCATTCGGTCAGGGTCCGGACCCAGGCTGATTGGGCCTGGTCTCTGGGAAAGATAACGGTCTCCTTCGGGACCTTATCTTCCCTTATCAGTGCCTCCTCCGTTAACCGGACGTAGCCCGGGAAGGGGAATTGGAGACCCGGCGGGTAGAATTCAGTCTTCTACTGGCCGGGTTCCACATCCTTCTATTGTTAACATGCCCTCTGAGAAAGGGGCATGGGCTGCTAGCCGCCATGGGTTATTATTCTTAATAATAATTGAGAGTGTCCGGACCGGATGAGTTCCGCCATCAAGCTCTCCTGGTTCTGTAGCCTCTGGGTCAGGGACTGGATGGATTGTCCCGACGATTCTAAACTAGAGACGAGCTGTGAAGAGAGCTGTGAAGAGATCTCTTGGACCCCATTTCCTGCATGAGCATGCTGGAAAGCATAGCAGGGTCAAAGCCAGACTCCTGAGGTCTGGCTTTGGACCCTCTAGCCCTTGACCCCTGTTGTGGAGGAGCAGCTTTTGCCGAGTCCGCCACTGGCTTGGAAGCTGATGGCGTGCTGGCGAGGCTCGTCTTAGGAAGCTTCATTGGTTTGGTTGCCTTTGGAAGGGACTTCTTAATAGATTTAGGTTTATTCTGAGAAGTTTTTATCTTAGATATTACCGGGCTCGACTTGTCCCTAGAAGTCGTGGGTCTCCCGGTAAATCCCTGGAAGGATGAAGAAGAGGAATAAGACGGACTGAAGGATAGAACTTTAGCCCGCATACCACCTGCCTCACTTACCTCCCTACCTTGACTATGGTTGTCGATGGTCATGGGTTCGAGGTCCAGGTTGATGGCCGCCACCTCTTCGAGGACCTCGTCGCCGAAACCCCCTAGTTCCTCCAGTAGGGCCTGGGTCTCCTCCCAGATCTTGGCAATGATTGGAGCCGCCAAGTCCGCCGCTACAGCTGCCAACATCTTCGCGTTGGGGTAAATGAGCGAACACATTTCCTCCGACAGCATGTAGGGTTTCTTGGACTTGACGTTCCGGCCAAATCCGCCTACCCAGACCTTGAGGGTTGTAAGGGCTGAATCCTTGAGGGCCTGAGGGGTCTGAAAGAGATAGTGACATCAAGGCCTATCCTAACATAATGATCTACGTAATTCAATATTCGTCATTATAATCCTCATTGTATCATTTAGTGGGATGGTACCCACCGACTCGTTAGTCAGGTCTGACACTAAGGTGTAACACACCTTGCACCCATCCGGATGCCACACCAGCATGTCGTCCACCTGGACTGCACACCCGGCATTAGATCTGCAGACCTCATGCCCGCACGGCTGCTGCAGGACTGCTGTAAATGCCGTCTCCTGACAGTGTACCATCTGTAAGTTAAATGATACATGAGTATTACTATATGGACCCGCCGGAGTAGTGTCCGGTGGGGCATGCATCTTAAAGTTGAGGCCGCCGGAGTTGATCCCAGCAGGATGCGCGTGTCTACTAATTATAAATTCTACATTCTTACTAAGAGTTCCCGAATGCTCCGGACCCTAGTTTTACATTCTCATCATAATTGTCTTTAATAAGATAGACTTGGTACGAACAGAACCTGGCCTGATTCCGCTGGCACCAGAGAAGCACTACCCAGTAGTCTGGGAGCGCCTCTCTTAGCCCACCATTCGTCCCTACCGGAGTGGGGAACAGAATTACCGACAGAGAATGTTGAAAACAGGGGGGGAGGGAGTTCTGGGAACTGAGTACAAAGTGTTCCGGTCCCCAGATACCCGGCGAGGTGGAAAGATGCCTGCCGTAGTAAACGGACCGGAAACATACCTTGAAGGTGAGCCTAAGCTAAATTAAAACTACTGTACATGAGCTCTGTGTGCTATCGTCCACTCCATATCCCTTCTCTACCCATTTGCTATCATTATAGTTCTGGGTCTGGCTTAGTGGTTTTAAGGAATCGTATCTATTGTCATTGTAATAGAAACAAATTTTAAGCCTCCCCCAGAGAGGAAACAGTTGGCTCTTCCCCTCCCTCGGGAGGGGGAACTGAGATGCAATCCCCAGGGGCCAGTGTCCTGGGAGCCCCAGGAGTTTGTTCCAAGGTTCGTTTTCCTGTCTCTAGTCCCAAGGCTGTGATCCTAGGATGGGAGCTGTGTCAGGTACTTGTTTGCAAGTGTTTGACACTTTAAGGAGAGTCATTCAACTGCTGTCCTTGGGGAGTTTTCTCTCCATCAGGATGGTGGCACAGGACAGAAGAAGGGATCAAGTCACTCTGGTGACACAGGCCCTCCTGTGAAGGCCAGGTCTGGCTCTTCTCCAGGGGCTATGGTTGATGTCGCTGTCTTTAGGGACAAGGCCTCTTGAGGAGCCAGGAGGAGGTCCCCTGCTCAGCCTTCTTCGCTAGAGGCTTTGGCCTCGAAGAAAGCTGGGATGCGTCGTGAGGACGATGCATGTTTTTGCCAAGCTGATGATGACTTTGCTTCACCTGGCTCTTTTCCACATTCATGTGGGCATCAGAACATGACGAAGACCAGCTTGGCATGAACCTCTACATTCTCCTTGGGAAAGTGTCTTGCCAAGGTGATCACGTTCTTCTAGATCCATGCTCCCTCTTCCTCGCCAGAGGCATTTCTACACACCCTTGGAGAGGTCGGTACCAACTGCCTGGGTCCGGTTCTGTTGCTGCAGCACCTGACTGGGAAGAGTATCTCTCTTTCACTGTAGGAGGCAGCAACCCTGGAGGCTACCACGATGGCAGTGCTCCAGACAGTTTCCTGACTAGACCTGTGGTCGTTCACTTGTGCAAGGTTGCTGCTTCTTCCTGGGTTATTGTTCGAGGAGAAGACTGCCTTTGGGAGACGGTGCCAGTCTGGTGGTAGGGCTGTTACTTACCTGGCTCACCTGATGGCAAACCTGTGGGCAAACCTGGTGCTCAAGAGAAGAGATGCTGTTCTCTCCCGTGTATCCAGGTCTCTTGGTCCTGAATTGTCACTGGCCTTACAAAACAGACCTTTGCTAGGTTCTTCCTCTCTCTCCAACAGAGAGGGGGTAGATGCTGTGGTGGACACACGTCACTGGCTAGCTCTTCCTCAGCTCTGAAGAAGTCCTCCTCTTTCAAGGGGTCCTGAGAAACAAACCACCCTTCTTTTTCCCCTATGAAAGGAGAGCAGTCACCCCCTTTTCAGTCCTCCTTGCCTTCGGGAAAGGGGAGTAAGGGAAAGAAAGGGAAATGCTAGGGTTGGCATTCTCCTCCAGCTGCTGCCACTGATAGGGGGTTGCTTATCAAGCCATTGGGCAACATGGCAGCGATATGGAGTGGAGGCTTGGGTAGTGGATATACTTCAGGAGGGATATCTACTTCCCTTCCAGTCTCTGCCACCTTTCACCAACCACCCGGTTTGTCTTCAATCCTATCTGGTAGGATCCCAGAAGCACCTAGCACTGTTGGGAGAGGTGCAGAAGATGCTGAGCAAGGGTTCTGTAGAAGTCATGTTGGACAAGTTTCCAGGGTTCTACAGTTGAGTCTATCTTGTAGAGAAGACTTCTGGGGGGGGTGATGGAGACCTGTTATAGACCTCTTTCCCTGAATCAATTCGTTCACCAGACTCTGTTCAAGATGGAGACAGCACGAACCATGCTTGCCGCTGTCAGGGAGAACACTTCATGCTTACAGTGGACTTGAAGGATGCGTACTTCCAGATACCCATCCATTAGTCGTCTGGCAAGTATCTCTGTTTTGGACTCTTGACCGCTCCCCAGGTGTTCACAAGTGTTCACCATGGTCTCAGCTTGGGCACATTCACACAGGATACGTCTTCTGAGGTATCTCAATGATTGGCTGGTCCAGGCGAGCTCTCGCTCGCAGTTGCTACATGATAGAGATCGCCTTCTTGAGCTTTGTCATGATCTAGGGAGTGAAATAAATCACAAGAAGTCCATTCTTGAGCCCAAGCAGAGAACGAAGTATCTGGGCATGCTGATAGACCAAGTAGCAGCAAGAATATTCTCCTCAGACTCTTGTATCAGCAGGTTCAGAGAGGGAGCGCAACTGTTCCTGTCTCAACAGGAGCAGCCTGCTCGTCAGTGGCCAGTCATGATTGGTCACCTGTCGTCGTTGGAGAAGCTGGTCCCTCATGGGTGTCTGGGAGGTGAGAGAGGACTTGGACTGGTGGCTTGACAATAGGAACCTCTTAATAGAAGGGGATCTTTGCACTCCCCTTCTGGACATGCTTCTGTTCTCAGATGCATCAAACAAGGGATGGGGTGCACAGCTTGAGTAGTTGCTGACTGCAAGGGTGTGGAACCATCACAACAAGCACCTTCACACCAACATCCTGGAACTCAAGGCAACCTTCCTGGCTCTCCAAGAGTTTCAGGTTTGTGTGATGGGACACTCAGTGGAATTGATGAGCAACAATACCACAGTGGTGGCATACATCAACAAGCAAGGGGGGACTCGTTTCCCTCCCACTCCATCAGGTGCACAAGTGGGCTGCAGCTCACTTGGTGGAGCTGTCAGCGAGATACATTACAGACAAGAGGAATGAAGTGGCAGACAAGTTGAGTCACCAGGATCAGGTGACAGGAACCGAGTGGTCCCTACACCAGGACGTGGCGGAAAGGCTCTTCAGCCTGTGGGGGCGTCCAGTCATAGATCTGTTCTCTACCCGGTACAACAGGAGGCTAGAGACCTCCATTTTACTGGACCCATGGGCAGCTGCAGAGGACGCATTCCAGCACCATGGGACAACCTTGAGGTTTATGCCTTTCCTCCATTGTGCATGATTCACATGGTGATCAACCAGTTGTTAACCACCTCGAATTTTCAGATGATTCTGGTGGCTCCTAATTGGCTGCAGGTCATTTGGTATCCCAACCTTGCGGCTCTTCTCTCCGAGGCACCGCGAGAAATCCCTCCGTGGCATCACCTTGTGTAACACCGCGTAGAACGGTACCATCAGGCAGTCCCTTCCCTGTGTCTTAACAGCTGGAGGTTATCCACCATCTCTTGCGAACTAGAGGCTTTTCTCGCCGAGCAGCAACAGAGATGGCAGGATACCTCATGCAGTCCTCTGAGCAGCATACCAGGGAAAGTGGAATGTCTTCTGTGGTTGGTGTCATAGACGGGGTATCTCTCTGGTCAGAGCCACTCTTCAGTAGGTCGCGGACTTCCTCCTCTTCCTTCACCGAAAGAAGCTCCTCTCTGTTTCAACTGTAAAAGGCTATAGGGCCATGTCATGGTAGTTGCTTTATAGCGAAGAATCATATATTAAAGGAAAGGAAAATGTTTCTTCTTCGAGTAGGTCCGCAGCAAGGAGGCATTCGAGCACGTGTTGGAGGCGTCTGTTCTCATGATTGTTCGAGAATCCCCAGGTGTGTTGTGGAACTCCAGTACGCGCCCGTCACTAGAAACGCTGCGTATTATGATGTAACTTTTCGTCTAGATCCTTCTAAAAAGTTCCTGTCAGGAGACGATGACGTTCACTGGTTAAGCTCCGCCCTTTTCAGCCCCGCCCCGAGATCGACATATATATATATATATATATATATATATATATATATATATATATATATGACTGAGGAAGTAGAGAGATCATCAGGATCAGATCATCTGAGAGATCGTCAGAGATAAGAGAAGAAGGTAAAGACGAAAGGTAGAGAGGAAGAGGACGCACGATATAGTGTGTGAACGGAAACAAGTTAAGTCTGCAGTTCATAGATGGAGAGAGAGAGAGAGAGAGAGAGAGAGGTCACAACATCGACAACGTAGCCCTTTCAGAGAAGAACTGTCCTACAAGTGGTTTTGAGTAGTAACCCGCCCTTCAAGTTTCAAGACTAAGACATTTCTTCCTGCAGTACGAAATCTAGAAGCCGTCTGAAGTTTCTACTGTTCCCTTTTGTGAAGCCCTTGCTTCGAGCACTGATTTCGACAGCTGCAAAACTGGCCAGCAAGTATTTCATCAGCGCACTGTTCCCTAGTTTACATATTGTAAGATTTTATTTTGTTATGTAAATAGGAGAAACCATTCTCCATTTGTCTTTGATATTAAGCTTGTAAATAAACTTCTGTTCTGTTTGAGTTTCTTTCTGTATTCGTATCCAACTGTTTGGTGTTATATCCTTTTTGTTTATTATAATAAAGAACCTGAGCAGCGCGCGGTCCATAACAGTTGGTGACCTTGCTAGGATATTTGGCACCGTAACAGATTGAAACGGGGAGAATATAGAAAGAACCAGAATGAGTGAGATGGTGAAAGAGTTTATTGAGTGGTAAGCTTCTAGGTCTAGAGGGGAATGATCTCCCTGAGTATTTTGAGAGGAAAGAAAGAGAAAATTATGAGAGAGATGAAAGAGCGGCTGAGAGAGAGGAAAGAGCAGTTGAGAGACAAATGCAGCAACAAGAAAGAGAGAAAGAACGTAAGCATGAGTTGGAAATCGTTCGTTTAAGGCAAAGTCCTCTTAGCAGTCAGACAGGCAAGAGCAAAAATGGAGCTGATGGTCTAGGTATGAGTGCAGTGTTGAAATTAGTACCAAAGTTTGATGAGGAAGATGTAACGAAATATTTCATGTGTTTTGAGAAGTTAATGGAAAGCATAGGTTCTAAAGAAATGTGGACTCTACATTTACAGTCAGCTTTGCGTGGTAGGGCACTTACTGTGTATAGTTGTATGTCTAAGGAGGAATGTGATGATTATGATATTGTGAATGAAACTGTTCTTAGCGCATACAGGTTAGTACCGGAGGCTTACCGTAAGAAATTTAGAAGTTTGAGAAAGGACGAGAATATTATGTATGTAGAATATGGTAAGAAGTTAGAAAGGCTGTTTTTTGATTGGTTAACTTATGCTAAAGTTGATGATTTTGACAGTCTGAAGAACTTAGTATTGCTAGAAAACTTCAAAGATAAAGTATCCCCTGAGATTAAGCCTTATATTGAAGATAGGTGAGACGTATCTTTTGCAGGAGCAAACTAGGTTAACAGACGAATATAGTTTGACTCATAATTTAAGTGTCAGTAAAAAGCGAAATGATCCTTTGTCTGGTTTCCAATGTAATGAGATAGGGCATTTACTGAGAAATTGTGCAGTAGAAAGGAAGGACGTTAAGAAATCAGTGTCTCTAGTTAACCTTTCATCAAGTAGGAGTGATGTGATGAGAGAAACTAGGAAATTTTGGGGGGAATTTCTTTCAGAAGGTTTAGTTTCCTCTCTTGGAGGAGGAGATTCAAGAGAAATAGTCTTGCTTCGGGACACAGGAGCTGCTGTCTCCTTAATTAGGAGAGAGAGAGTGCCAAACAAGGCAAGAATCAACATGGAAGAAAAAGTCATGTTAAGTGGATTTCCGAACACTTTTGTTATTTGTCCTTTGTTAAAGGTAAACTTTGAAAGTCAGGTAGTGTCAGGAGAAGTGAAACTTGCAGTTGTTGACAGTTTGCCTGTTGATGGCGTTGACATTGTTGTTGGTAATGACTTAGCTTTATCCAAGTATGTGAATCCTGTTGTGAGTGAGATTGCAGTGCCTGAAATGGTAGTAAATAGGTCAGGTTTAGATACAGATGTAGACTACGGTCATAGTTTGTTCGTGGATTTGAACGAGTGTGGGTGCGTGGATTTGAACGAGTGTGATAGAGGTGGCGAGGTTGATCTTGGCGTGAGTGTGGCTGAGAGACCTGACTCTATCGGTGGTGACAGTGATAGCCAAGCAGAAGGTGTAGCTGTCGAGGATAACGTGGTCGATGTAGTGAAATCAAGTAATGGTTACTGTGATGAATTAGGCACTAACCTTTTGAATAAGGATGAGCTAGTCGAGTTCCAGAGAGAGGATGAGACACTAACCTGAAATTTTGAATGTGAGCTGGATGATGATCTCGATAGTGTGTGTAAGGAAACGTTTTGTTTAAAAGACAAAGTTTTGTGTTGTTATGTTCGTCCTAAGTCAGGTAGTAAAGAGGGATCACCGAACAATTAGTAGTTCCTTGGAAGCTTCGTGAACTAATTTTGAAGTTAACGCACGATGAGCAAGAACATTTGGGAGTAAATAAAACTTTCAGGTGTATTAGTAGGGCGTACTTTTGGCCTAAAATGAGAAGTGACGTGAAGAGGTATGTTTTAAGTTATCATGAATGCCAAATTTCCGGAAAAACGAATCAAGTAATTCCCAGAGCTCCGTTGTGTAATATTCCTTCAGTAGGCAAACCTATTGAGAATGTAGTTATCGTTATGGTCGGACCGTTGCCTAGAAGTAAGGGAGGGAGTATATATCTGTTAACAATCATTGATAGACTAACTCGCCATCCAGAGGCGATACCCGTAAGAAGCTGTAATGCGAGGACTGTAGTTGAACGTTTGTTAGATTATTTTTCTAAGTTTGGTCTGCCTCGTACTATACAGTGATAATGGCAGTAGTTTTGTATCCAAATATTTCAGGGATAGAATGAAAGAGTTGGGCATTAAACTCGTAACTTCCACACCTTATCACCCCGAATCACAAGGCACTGTGGAGCGGTTTCGCCAAATGGTAAAGAGTTGTTTATGAGAACTGTGTAATAACTTTGAGGATGACTGGGAGGAAAAGTTACCTTTTGTTTTGTTAGCTTTATGGTTGGCACCGAATGTCACTCCAGGATTTAGTCCTTTTCGGTCACACCGCTAAAGGTCCTTTGGAAATGTTGAAATGTAATTTAATGCTCAGAGAAGGTAGAGAGGACTACATAACTAATCTAGAGTATTTATAAAACAATTTGAGAGATGCTTGGCAACTAGCAAAGGCAAACAAGAGTGAAAGTCAAGGGGAAACTAAAAGAAAACATGACTTAGAGCGAAAGAGAGAAGTTTCTGTGTGGGAGATAAAGTTTTAGTATTAGTCTGGAAAGAAGGTCCCTCTTTATCTTACATCAGCCTCAGTAGCATGGTTGGTTTGGTGTTTGCTTCTCACCTCGGTGGTCGCGGGTTCGATTCTTGGCCATTCCAATGAAGAGTGAGAGATGTGTATTTCTGGTGATAGAAGTTCACTCTCGACGTGGTTCGGAAGTCACGTAAAGCCATTGGTTCTGTTGCTGAATAACCACTGGTTCCATGCAGCATAAAAACACCATACAAACAAAATCTTTATCTTATAAGTTCGAAGGTCCTTTTTCAGTTTTAGAAAAGAGGGGAAATATAAATGATTTAATCGATATGGGTAAGCGTAGAGCAAAGTGGCTGCATTTATACTTGCTCAAGAATTATAATGAACGGCCCGTGCCGTGGCCACTGCCCGGTCGCATAGTAACGGTGTCACAGAAAGAAAATAGTTTTGAGAAAAGCTCTGAGGTGCTCAAGAATTTCGAAGTTTAATCCGAGGTTAGAAAAGGAAGAATTAAGGGGTAAGGATAATGTTATAGGTGATAGCCTCTCTACAGATTTTTTCAGAATAAGTAGCCTGATGACCGTTTTCTGTGTTTGCATGGTTTGGTGAATGAATTGAGAAGCGTGCATGTTTAACTAGGTTAAAGCTCTATGCAGAATTATTCCCCTGTTGTTTGATTCTTGTTTCTCTTTAGAAAAAAATAAAATCAGTTGGTTTCATTTTTTTTTCTTTTGGGGGAACCTGTCATGGTAATCGCTTTATAGCGAAGAATCATATATTAAAGGAAAGGAATATGTATCTTCTTCGAGTAGGTCTGCAGCAAGGAGGCATTTGCGCACGTGTTGGAGGCATCTGTTCTCATGATTGTTCGAGAATCCCCAGGTGTGTTGTGGAACTCCAGTACACGCCCGTCACTAGAAACGCCATGTAGTATGATGTAACTTTTCGTCTAGATCCTTCTAAAAAGTTCCTGTCAGGAGACAATGACGTTCACTGGTTAAGCTCCGCCCTTTTCAGCCATGCCCTGAGATCGACATATATATATATATGACTGAGGAAGTAGAGAGATCATCAGGATCAGATCATCTGAGAGATCGTCAGAGATAAGAAAAGAAGGTAAAGACGAAGGGTAGAGGGGAAGAGGACGCACGATATAGAGTGTGAACGGAAACAAGTTAATTCCACAGTTCATAGTCGGAGAGAGAGAGAGGTCACGATGTCGACGTCGTAACTCTTTCAAAGAAGACCCGTCCTACAAGTGGTTTTGAGGAGTAACCTGCCCCTCAGGTTTCAAGACTTAAGACATTTCTTCCTGCAGTACGAAGTCTAGAAGCCGTCTGAAGTTTCTACTGTTCCCTTTTGTGAAGCCCTCGCTTCGAGCACTGATTTCGACAGCTGTAAAACTGGCCAGCAAGGATTTCATCACCGCACTGTTTCTGCAGTTTACATATTGTAAGATTTTATTTTGTTATGTAAATAGGAGAAACCATTCTGCATTTGTCTTTGGTATTAAGCTTGTAAAAGCTTAATATCAAAGACAAATGATATTAAGCTTGTTTGAGTTTCTTTCTGTATTCATATCCCGAGTTTCAACTGTTGTTGTTGAATCCTTTTTGTTTATTATAATAAAGAACCTGAGCGGATTGCGGTCTGTAACAGGCCATGCTAGTCCTAGTCTTGAAGCTGAAGGGTATCGATATCGCTTCTTTTCTTGAGATATCTTTGCTCATAAGGAGCTTTGAGAGGTCTTGCCCACCCAAGGTTCTCAGGCCTCCTGCATGGGATGTGACACTCATATTGCAGAGCTTGACTCATGCCCCGTACGAGCCCCTTCGAGAGTCCTCAGACAGGGATCTGACCCTCAAGACCGTTTTTCTGCTATCCCTGGCATCGGCGAAGAGAGTTGGCAAACTTCATTGTCTCTCTTTTATTGTGAAACACTCTAGGGGACGGGGATCAATCACACTAAACTTCATCTTGGATTTTGTAGTGAAGACTCAGAATCCATCAGTCACTGAAGCTAGATTCGAGTCTATTACCATCCCCTCCCTTAGTGACTTCGTTGGTGATGGTGATGATCCAGACAAGATGGTACTTTGCCCCGTTAGAGACCTGAAGAGGACTCACCATCTCTGGATCCGGCTTGAGTGTCAACAACTCTTCATTAGCGCTGGTGGTCTCAAGAAAGAGGTGTCGAAAAACATTTTTTTCTGGCTTCGTAAGACGATTAGGAAGCCGTACTCTTCCGCTGGTATGGACAAAGCCAGTACTCTCTTCGTCCGAGAACTCACGAGGGCATTGTCATTGCCCTGTTTTTTGCATTCCTTAAGAATCTGTCGGTTTGACAGGTTTTGAAGGGGGGGGTCTGGGCACACCAGACAGTTTTCTCCTCTCATTACCTGTGGGCTATTGCCCGCAGGTCTTGGACACCTTTTCCTTGGGACCCATGGTGGCTGCTCAACAAGCTGTGTAACCTACCAATTTCCTCTAACTGGACAACATTGCATCCCGTCTCATTGTATTGGTATGATTGAGTATGACTGCAGAGTGGCTGACTATTCCTTTATCTCTTTCATCCTGCTCTTTCCTTGCAGGCAGAGAGCACACATGCTGGACCGGACAGCCAATGCAGGTAAAACACTTCTCAAAGTATCTTTTCTATTTACTTAGACTGGTTAATAGAAGGAATACCCTCCTCTTCCCTTTGCAAAGCAGGGAAGAGGGCTTGGACATAAGTCAAACCCAACATTTTCGTTTACTGACGTATGGTTCTTTGCTTTCTCATAATGGGGACATTTTCCTCTCCCTTATGAGTAAATCCAGAAGATTCTGATTTTACAGCTTCTAATTGCCCACCTCATGCTACCCCTCAATCTGCTACCTGGGCCAAAGCAGATTGGAATGTTTGCATTTGTTAAAGATTTCAGTTTGTATATTTAGGAAAAATACAATTTACATCCAAAAATTGTGATTTTTCCTAAATATACAAACCTGAGGTCTTTAAATAGCAATTACCACCAGTGAAGCTGTGACCGCCGTTAAACAACCCCACCAAGTAAAAGCGATGTTCCAAGAAGAAACATGGTGAAACCAACAGCAAGCAGGGCAGAAGGCAGTGAAACAATCACTTACAAATGCTGCCAGATGTAAAGTGACACTCTGCTGACCGGGTGGGCGGGACTCCCACCCTGTCATTAGGTAGTAACAACTATACCACGGTTGACAAAGGGTTTGAAGGAAGTCCAGCTCGGCCTGACTGTTGGGGAGGGGCCGGGGCTAAAGTTATCCACAAACACTTTGCTCATGTGAAAGATCAGCAAACATGAACCCCATTAGTTATTTTGATCCTCTCTTGGAAAAATTGTCTGTATTTCCCATCTCAAGTCTGACTATTGAAGAAAGTAAAGTAAAGAGGAATGAGATGGAAGCTCTTTTGGAATTGATCCTTAATTACAAAGAACATACAGTTTTATGTTGAGCTAAATGTAAAGAGTTTGCCAATACTAAGATATCTAGAAACAAAGATTTATCTCTCTCCGGGAGACACTAAAGGAACCTAGCTGCTCACAGCACAATGTTATCAGGAAAGCAGGCTACATAGTATAAGGAATATGCCTCAGCAGATCTAAATATGCTGCATCGTCCATTCTCGTATAATTACGCCAGTCCTGTGGCTATAATCTCAACAAGTAAGTTTGCATGAGAAATTTGTTCTCTTTTTAGCAACCAGTCTTTGTCCTCTTAGATATTTTTTCTTTTTCCTTAGTGCCACTGCTAAACCAATAGCGATAACATTGTCTGCATCCAGAGCCATTTTTGCTTCGCAACTGCACGATGGCACTGAGGCTGAGGTTGGATGTAAATTTGGTTTGACCGTGAGACACCTCTTCAAACCTATTGACAAACAGCTTGGACAAGGCGTTTAACCATGTAAATAGCCCTTTAAACCATAGGAATAGGTTGAAAAAGAAAATGCTTACAAGATGTTTGTGCATATAGTGGTGTAGTGACATTAGAAATAAACATATATTTGTATAGCAGCCACATCAAGAAAATAAAAAAGAATTTATGGCCAATATACTTTTAGTTGGAGAACTGTCGAAAGAAGAAAGTGAATATAGGGAAGATTTATAAACGATTTATGGTATTACAAAAACAAAACCCTTAAACAAACACACAATGGAGGGTGTCGGGAATTTCGAACTGATCATTCGAAATCCCCGCCATTTAACTTCACAAGTGTTTCGTTAAATTGGGGCAAGACTGAGGGATCTCGCGGGCAATTCATTGAGCAGAAAGCTGTCCAATACGCGACAGAGTTAAGATGTAATTCTTAAATGCCTGGCGGGTAAGGAGCGCGTCTTATAGTAATGAAGACTATGAATTTTCATTAATGAATATGATTTGCTATTCCCTAGTACGAGGTAAATTGTCTATGTAGAGATTTGGAGCCAAGGACTCCGTAGCCATTCAAGAATTTGCAGATTATGGCCTTCAGCCAGAACTTTGAGTCAATTCATTGATCCCAGATGATAACTTAACTGTCATTCTTCCCATTCACAAGTAAAGTAGATTCATTGATCTCCGTAATGCCTAAATAAGCGATGATTCCCGCCTGAATTACAAGGATTCTGTAGTTTACGCGGGAAAGCGTAAGTTTCCTTTGAAGTAGGGCGAAGCGACGCCTCATTCCTGCCCTAGTCCTGAACGTCGTAAGTACGTGATGTTTTAGTGTGTCTCTCGTTTCACCGGCTCCCAGCCATCGCCATGCCAGGTCGAATTCCGTCGTAACTGTAAGTTATCTTTATCCATATATAGATGTGTCATCTCTGCGATGAGGGACTTGATTTGCGCAGCAAACGAAAGCTGCAAGTGTAAGAATGTAATTTATTTGTGATTTAGAGTAAATGGGTCTCGATTTATTGTGTTTTTTCGTCCAGTCGTGGACTTAGTGCTTTTCAAGCACATCATATCAAAGACCCTAAGGGCTACCACGTAACAAACCATGAGAGCTTTCAGGTTCCTTGAATTGAATTAATGAGAGTAGTAAGAAACTGCGTGTGCAGTGGAAATTCGCTAGTAACGTCAATTTCAGTGTTGGTTCTTAATGCACATTGGCTTAGCCGCCCGTGATGCTCTTTCATTCATGTTCAGTGTATTGTTAACGTGTTTAAATGTTTATTTTTTGTAATAAAACTATTTTGTTGACCAAATTTTATTGAATCCCACCCAGATAATATTAGAGAGTGCGCCTCCTCAAGGCCTTGTCATCGGCCCATAATATCAGGGCACGCATCAACAAAAATAATAAAAGTCTGAGGAAATCCCGACAGAGGGAGAAAACAAATAAATGGAACCGTTGTAAAGGCAAATCTCGCCTACACTTGCTACAACTGTATCTCAAACAACGATTACAGAGAATTGGCAGAATGTTTAAACAACATATTAAAAGGTAGGAAAACACACTACCGTTGGTTTAACACTTACACCCCACAGTCAAAGATCTTAGGCCAGCTGCATTAACTAATGTGTCATTTAAAATTTTCATGGGGATCCTGAAAAACAAAATAGAAAGGCATAGCTATTAGAACGCATGATTTGCAATCAGGTTTCGCTAAAAAAAAAGAGAAATTGATCATTTGTATATCTTTGATAATTGCATACAAGAAGAACACAAAAGAAAAGACCTGTTATTTGTTGCATCAATAGACTTTCATAAAGCATTTGACTCTGTTAACAGAAAAAAAGCCCATAGAGGTCATGAAATAATAGACTACATTCATAGGTATTAAGTGCAGTAGCAAAGATTTACACAATGACATAGTATGTCTATGCCTCAACAATGTAGAAAAAAATGATAGCACTGGACCATGGTAAAGAGGGGGAAGATATAGTAGTTGTGTTGCGAGGGAAAAAATTAAAATTTAGAACATTTCTTACTGCCAATAGATGTAATTTTGTGTGGCAGCTATCAGGAAAATAAAAAGGAGTTGATAGCTAATATACTTTTATTTACAGATCCTCTGAAATGGGGAACTGAAAATATAAAAGAATCGTGGCATTACAGAGACAAAACACTTAAATGCAAAGGAGGAATTAAACGAGCAACGGAGCCATTTCAAAGCAAAAGCCTCCATACCCTACTACTACTACCACTGTTCCTTTCTTATAATACAATATACTTGACTACTATTTATAATTAATTTTAATATTATAACTATGATTTAAATATAAATAAGAGTTTAAAATTTAACTTATCTAAGATCAAAACCTATGAAATGAAGATACACTACCAAAAGGTGTTCGTTCATCCTCACGTCTGTTTGTTTACCTTTTGACCAACGGCAACGACAGCTCTTCCGTTCTTACTTTCGCCTCATTTAATCACAAATGCGCAGAAAATACGTCGTATTTACGCATTTTAAACTTGTATAATTGCTTTTTACTTCCTGAGAATTAAAACAATTGTATATTATGCCGTGGAACAGAAATTAAAAAGGAATTTATAGGTAAGTTAACCTCTTGTAGGTAGGTAGGCTATACCTACCTATTACTATACTTAGGCTACTAAGGTAAACAACCGAGTGGACTGACCAACGCACTGACTACCGCGGTTTTGGCCACCCTCCGAAAAAGTACTTTAACACGTCCTGACACCGGACCAACAATTCATGACTGATGAAGAGCCCGTGCCAGCACAAGGCTGGCTTACTCTTTCAACAACAACAACGGAGATGGTTATCAGTCATGAGTTGTTGGTGGTGATAGGGTAAAAAACCGTAGGGTCCAGAGTGGACCATGTTCGATCAGCTTGGACAGTCCCCAAAAAAGTACATTATAACGCGTCCTGACATTGGAGATGGGCATCGGTCGCGACTTGTTGTTGGTGAGAAACTGAGCTAAAGACTCCTACTTTCCTTTCGAAGTAAGTATTTTCTCCAAAGTTAGAAATTAGGGTAAAAAACCGCATGGTACAGAGGTGGACCATGTACGATCAATGTGTACAACTCCAAGAAAAGTACATTATAACGCGTCCTGACACCGGAGTAGAGGTCTTTAGCTCCGTTTCTCACCAACAACAAGTACACATTGATCATACATGGTCCGCCCCTGTACCATGCGGTTTTTTACCCTAAGGCCAAATTTTAAGATTTAAACAGAGGGTAGTGAAAACGGTCTCAAATGTACTGCAAATCTCACCAAAACGCGTTCAACATTTTTACTTACAACTCGAGGTTTGTTCCGATACGTAATACAAACCATCGGTCCTTTAACAATAGGAAGTAGCTAGCGGCAGCTGGAACGGTCGTAAGCTTCGAACAAGGGGAGAACGGTAGTGGGAGGTAAACAAATCACTTTTGCTTTCGGCCGCGGATGTGAAGGACGTGTTCGTCATCGCTCTCTGCCCGCTTCATCGTCGTATGCTTTGTTTATATTGTGTTTTCTATTTTAATGGTTTGTTTGACTTGAAAATGAAAATGTAAGTACACTGTTTTCATTTTCATTACTTAATTATGAACCAACATGGAGCTATCGCCGTAGATGCGGCGATTTCCTCTCTTTTCATGAATTGAACCCTTGAATTATGTCTCTGTGCCGAGGGCGGGCGCGCTCACGCCGAGTCATGTATTTTGGGCGAAAGTGTGTAATTGAAAATGTAAGTACTCTTTTCATTATATTTTTGCCCTGTGCGTTCGTTGCCGAGAGCGTGATTGCGCTCGGCACGAGCCTTTTATTTTGTATGATAGAATGCAATGAAAGTGGATTGGCAATTGCAGTATTCTTTTCATTTTCATTTATTTGCATAAATTTTAATTTGGATCAATTTTCGCTCTTACCCGGGAATTGATCCTTACATTATTTTCTGTGAAAGTGAAATTGCAGGCCGTATGTTTTCAATTTTATTATTATTTAATGATAAGCAATATATTATTATTGATCAAAGTTTTCCGCTCTTACCGGGAATTGATCTTTTCCCCTTTAAGTTTTATGAAGTGAATCACAAGGGCAGTATTTCTGTTTCATTTTCATATTCCTTTTCACTACTGTGCGGGGGTAGGGGAAGCGAAGGTCTGCCAGGAAGTCTTCGGAAAGCTCTCCCGCGACTCCCTTGGTATCCGATTCTTCGTCTTCTTTCCTGCCCCCGCTCAGCTTCCTCGTTGTATTTTGTATTTGGGGTCTTCCTTGCGTTCGGGGTGGGGCATGTCTTCCCCCCGTGCGTGAGGGAACCCCTCTTACTAATGTATCTGTGCTACCGCAGGTGCTACATCCACGGGAGACGACCTTGGACAGGTATGGACCACCGCGGCGGCAGGGCGTGCTTAGCATCCACGGGCTGCTGCAGCGTCTAGCGAGGTCTGGGGCAGTCTCCACTACTACCTCCACGGCCGCTTATGCTGCTCCCCCCCGCCTGGTCTACACTCCCCATGCTGTGTTGGACGCTGACTGCCGCTACTAGGGCCGCCGCCGTACCGAGGGGGGGTTGTGCCCGCCCCGCCTGTTTCTTCGTGTTGCCTGCCCCAGCTTCCGCTGTTCCAGCAGCTCGCCCCTGGACTGGCCCGCCAGTACCCAGGTTCTCGCTGGCTGCCGATGATTCTACGAGGCGATCGCTGGGCCTGCCGTAACCTGCCGCTGATGTGGTTCCCGCTGCTGGCTTGGCTGTCCCTGCTGGGTCTACCGCTGTTCCTGCCGCTCCTGAGCTGGTTGCTGTTCCTGTCGCTACTGGTTGCTGAGCCTGTCCATGCTGGTCCTGCCCACGGTGTGTCTTCTTCCCAGTCCCAGGTCCTTCCGGACAGGTGCAGTCGGGCCGTGTTGCTTTCGGCAATAGCCCCGGCTCCGCCTGGATGGAGGACCTGACGAACTGTCCTGCGTGATGCTGATGAGAAGAGGAAGGTGTCATCTTCGTCTTCATCGTCTTGCTGCTGCCTCTTCCCCTTCGACTTCTAAGCCCATAAGCCGAAGAAGAAGAAGGCTGCCTTCCCCCCTAAGAAGTCCTCCTTCGGGAACTTCTAAGGGCCCGTCCCACCCTGGTGGGACGGGGGGTCCTTCTGCTGGTCTTTTCCTGCCTCCTTCGGGAGCGGGGCCCGCCCTCTCCCCTTCCGTAAGAAGAGATAGACGGGGACCAGGGGAAACCAGGAGTACCGGTTAGCACTGGTACTTCCTCGCCTGGTGCTAGCGGCGATGCGCTACGCCAGGTTTCCGGCTCTGTCTCTCTTTCGCGAGAGAACCCGAGTACGTTCTCCCTCGGGAGACCGTGCAGCCAAGTTTCGGCGCCAGAGTTCGCTCGGCGCCAAGACACGGCACGGAGCAGAAGGCTGGTGAGAGCCGCTCAGGTGACTCTCGCCAGGCCAGCGGCCGCTCTTGCAGCGACCAGCTGGTAACCCGGGTTTCCCCCCTACCCCTAAGAAGGCTCCTTCGGGAACTTCTAAGGGCTCGTTCCACTCCCGTGGGACGGGATGGTTCTTTTGCCGGTCCTCCTGCTCTTTCGGGAAACAGGGCCTGTCTCCCTTCGCAAGGAAGAAGACGGGGACCAGAGGCGTACCGACTACCACCGGTACTTCCTCGCCTGGTGTTTGCGGCGCTGCCGCTACGCCAGGTTCCGGCTTCGGTCTCTCGTTCACGAGAACTTCCGAGTATACGATCTCCTGCGGGAGAGCATATAGCCAAATTTGTTCCGATACGAATAACAAACATCGGTCCTTTAACAATAGGAAGTAGCTAGCGGCAGCTGGAAACGGTCGTAAGCTTCGAACAAGGGAGAACGGTAGTTAATGCTTGTCCGACAGTCGCGCGCCGCGCGACTGGGAGGTAAACAAATCACTTTGCTTTCGGCGCCGGGTGTGAAGGACGTGTTCGTCATCGTCTCTTGCCCGCTTCATCGTCGTATGCTTTGTTTATATGTGTTTTCTACTAATGGTTTGTTTGACTTGAAAATGAAACTGTAAGTACACTGTTTTCATTTTCATTACTTAATTATGAACCAACATGGAGCTATCGCCGTAGATGCGGCGATTTCCTCTCTGTTCATGAATTGAACCCTTGATTATGTCTCGGTGCCGAGGGCGGGCGCTCTCGCGCCCGAGTCATGTATTTTGGGCGAAAGTTGTGTAATTGAAAAATGTAAGTACTCTTTTCATTATATTTTTGCCCTGTGCGTCGTACCGAGAGTGTGATTGCGCTCAGCACGAGCCTTTTATTTTGTATATAGAATGCAATGAAGTGGATTCGCAATTGCAATATTCTTTTCATTTTCATTTATTTATTTGCATGAAATTTAATTTGGATCAATTTTCGTTCTTACCGGGAATTGATCCTTACGATTATTTTATGTGAAAGTGAAATTGCAAGTGCAGTATTCTGTTTCATTTTCATATATATTTTTATGATAGCATCATATATTTGGATCAAGTTTCCGTTCTTAACCGGGAATTGATCTTTTCCTTCCCCCTTTAAGTTCTATGAAGTGAATCGCAAGGGCAGTATTCTGTTTCATTTTCATATTACTTTTCACTGCTGTGCGGGGGTAGGGGAAGCGAAGGTCTGCCAGGAATTCGTCGGAAAGCTCTCCGCGACTCCCTTGGTATCCGATTCTTCGTCTTCCTTCCTGCCCCCCCGCTCAGCTTCTTCGTTGTATTTTGTATTTGGGGTCTTTCCTTGCGTTCGGGGTGGGGCATGTCTTCCCCCCAACCCCCGTGCGTGAGGGAACCCCTCTTACTAATCTATCTGTTACCGCAGTGCTACATCCGTGGGAGACGACCTTGACAGGTATGGACCACCGCGGCTGCAGGGCTGCCTAGCATCCACCGGGCTGCTGCAGCGTCTAGCGAGGTCTGGGGCGGTCTCCACTACTACCACGGCCGCTTATGCTGCTCCCCCCCCTCCTGGTCTACACTCCCCATGCTGTGTCGGTGACGCCGTCTGCCGCTACTAGGGCGCCGCCGTACCCGAGGGGGAGTTGCCGCCGCCGCCTGTTTTCTTCGTGTTCCTGCCCCAGACTTCCGCTGTCCAGCAGCTCGCCCCTGGACCGGCCGCCAGTACCCAGGTTCCGCTGGCTGCCGATGATTCTACGAGGCGATCGCTGGGCCTGCCGTACCTGCCGCTGATGTGATTCCCGCTGTTGGCTTGGCTGTCCCTTCTGGGTTTACCGCTGCCGCTGTTCCTGCCGCTCCTGAGCTGGTTGCTGTTCCTGTCGCTCCTAGTTCCTGAGCCTGTCCATGATGGTCCTGCCCACGGTGTGTCTTCCCCAGTCCAGGTCCTTCCGGACAGGTGCAGTCGGGCCGTGTTGCTTCGGCAATAGCCCCGGCTCCGGCCTGGATGGAGGACCTGACGACTGTCCTGCGTAAGCTGAAGAGGAGAGGAGAAGAGGAAGCTGTTCATCTTGTCTTCATTCATCTGCTGCTTGCCTCTTCCCCTTCGACTTCCAAGGCCCATAAGCCGAAGAAGAAGGCTGCCTTCCCCCCTAAGAAGTCTCCTTCGGGAACTTCTAAGGGCCCGTCCCACCCTGGTGGGACGGGGGGTCCTTCTGCTGGTCCTCCTGCTCCTTCGGGAGCGGGGCCCGTCTCCCCTTCCGTAAGGAAGAGATAGACGGGGACCAGAGGAGTATCGGTTAGCTCTGGTACTTCCTCGCCTGGTGCTAGCGGCGATGCCGCTACGTCAGGTTCCGGCTCGGTCTTCTCGTTCGCGAGAGATCCCGAGTGTACGTTCTCCCTCGGGAGACCGTGCAGCCAAGTTTTGGCGCCAGAGTTCGCTCGGCGCCAAGACGCGGCACGGAGCAGAAGGCGGGTGAGAGACGCTCAGGTGACTCTTGCCAGGCCAGCGGCCGCTCTTGCAGCGACCAGCTGGTAAACCCGGGTTTTCCCCCCTAAGAAGGCTCCTGGGTTTTGGGACCTTCTAAGGGCCCGTCTCGCTCCGGCGATTCGGGGAGCTCTTCTGCTGGTCCTCCTGCTCCCTCGGGAACAGGGCCGTCTTTTCTTCTATCCACCGGAGAAGAAGACGGGGTGGACCAGAGGCAGTACCAGCTTCGGCTGGCACTTCCTCGCCTGGTTCTAGCGGTTCTGCCGCTAAACCAGGATCGCCTCGGCTTCTCGTTAGCGAGAAGTACCGAGTGGACGGTCTCCCGCGGTGAGAGACCGTCCAGCCAAAAGTCCTTGACACCCGAGCTCGCTCGCCGTCAAGACCGAAGTGCGGAGCAGAAGACTGGCGATTGTCGTGTCAAGCACAAGACTCTCGCCAGGCCAGTGGACGCTCTCGCAGCGACCAGCTGGCTGCTCGGGTTGACGTGACGGCCCCGGACCAGCCACGGGTTGAGGCGAGGAAGGGGTCCCCGCGGCCGTCGGTACCAGCCACGGCTGGTACCAGCGGCTCGACGCGCCGAGAGGACGCTCGCCGGTCTCACCGCGACAGCGAGCCTAGCAGGTCACCTGACGGGTCACCTGACGCCGCTCCCATCGGGACCTGGGCGGAGACGGTAACCAGCAACAGCTCGCCTGACGCTAGAGATCAGCGGTCGACGTTCTCAGCCGAGCCTCTCGCCCCACCCGGAGGCGAGCGGCAAGGCTAGGCCTGCTGCTCGATCGCCACAGCGGATTGGACGATCAGCAGCAGCCCTCCAAGCACGCTGGTCCTGCCAGCGAGCTAGGGGGAGCGTCAGGTCTGCCTCTCCTGTACCTTCAACCTCCTCGGGCTACGCCGGGAGGAGCGAGGTACCTATGAGTGATCGCGAGAGGTGAGCCGCTCGCGATCCCGCTATGACGCCGTATGGACCAGGCACGGTTCTAGGACCGACCAGGACATACGCGCAAGTAGCTGGAGGCGACCGTCCAGGGGTCTGCCGCTGTTCCTCCTTCTGAAGGAGGAGTATCTCGGGATCTGTTCTTGTTGGAGGGACTGGACGGTCCTACTCCGCAAGACGCGGTTACTCCCGAATATCAGAGGAATTTGCAGAAGTCATTAAGCTGATTCGTCAGCATAATGACCTTGCGGAAGGATTGCCGCTCCCACCAGCAGAGCCCAACGTTCTCTGCTCGAGTCGTTTTGGGGTGGGGCCCGAGAGGGAACCCAAACCGACGGTGGGTCTGCCGCGATCGGAGCTTGCCGATTCTGTCTCGAAGAGTCTCTCGTCTCGACAAGAAGGCTCTCTCAGTTCTGGCCAGTCGATCAAGGTACTTCCACCTCCTCTACTGCGACAGCGGCGTTTGTTTCTACGTGTCTTCGGACACCGTATTTAAATACTCCTTCGGTCCTCCTGAGAGGTTTCGACCTCGACGAGGACTGGAATGCGTCGGAGGACGGTATCGGCTCTCTCCGTCAGGTGTCGATCAGCCCCACCCAGACGACGTTCACAGTGGCGGCAGACCCTTACCTACAGTGAGAGTTCGTAACCCTCCGCGGGAAAACGTTTTCTCCTGACGATACGTTTTCCCAGACTCTGAGAGGCCATCGCCGCAAGGCGATGGCTGCTCCTACTCTTCTCCAACTGCTAGTTCCACTGGGAAAAAAGCGAGCGAGTATCCAATTTCTCCCCCATTCCCTCTCTCCTTACGGCTACGAGGGAAAGGGGAGGGATCCTACAGAGATTTCTCTGTAGGATCCCACGTTGGGGACTGCGCTACCGGGGGACCTTCGGGTCCTACCCGACGTAAGACCCGGTCGTTGAGGAGGAATCCTGCCCCATTCTCGATTTCTACGGGAATCGAGAGGACCACCAGCCAGATATCGTTTGACGAATTCGGTGGGGGTTTCGCAGACTGCTTAGAATTCTACGGAATTTCTAGCGCATTCAGAGTGTTTCGATGTTTTTTACGATCTCCAAACACTTGGGCGAGACCACGGTCCAAAGTGAGCGAGACGAGAATCCCCGATAGTTACACGATAATCGGGAACCTCGCCTATGCTCGAATTCCTGGAATTTTCTAGCATTGGGAAGAAGACTGCTGCTGAAAGGAACTATCTCACAGTAGGCGACCAACCTGGAATAGAGAAGATCGGACGGGAATATCCAGTTTTGGCTTCAACTATCGTCTTAGTATTCTGTTCACCATTGAAGCTTTCCTTCGAGGAAGACTTCTCCTCACTCTCTTGATAGAGATCGAAGGTGGTCGATCTCCAATCCTTATTTTGTTTTTCTTGAAGGAAAGAATTTAGGATGGAGATCGTTGTTCAGAATCCTACAAATATACTACGTATATTAACCTCGCGACATGATTCTACTAAGCAGTTGAATGTCCGAGGGGTAGGCGCATATCCTAGTTAATCTACGGATTGCGACTTATAAGACAAGTATTCTAATTGAACTGCAACTCGGGGTTGCCTGCAACCTCCCAGGGGTTTTCAGTTTCAATTTTATATACTTACGGTTTTGTCACGACAACACCATTTCAACTTTATATTTACCGAAATTCGTTTTCGCCTAAATATAATTGCTCGAGCATATCTTTTATGCTCGGTAGTTCTAGCCGAACGCATTCCTTCGTGGAATAATAGATTACCTGGCAACTCAGGATGACGAGTCAGCGAGAGCTCAGGACTCAACTACTGCGTATTGAACTGCCCTGATAGCAGTCAGTATCAGCTGGCCTCCGAGATGCATGGTCATGTATGTCTCTCTCTCCCTGCTTTGATTGACTACCGAACCGTATCTCTGCCCAACAATCATGGACTTAGGTCTCTGATTAACGGGGATTCTCGCAATAATGAAGGACCATCTACTGCTGTGACGCTAGATTCCATCGCCTTCGACATTGCGAGAATTTTCAACAGATATCTCTTGGACTCTTTCATCTTTCTGTTTACCGCACGGTAACAGAAGTCTGTACAAGTCTTCCGCTGCATCGCACTGCGATAATGTGAATGATTTTTCAGACATCTGAGTTTGTCTTCAAAATATCTCGTATTCGTAGGTGTACAATTGTTCATTGTTCAACCCGAATTACAAGATGTGTCAGAAGACATCGCCTACTCTCCGACCTGACAGCTCTACTTCCAAATGTTCAGCCCATGAGAAGCAGTTCTTCAGGCGGCTTTTCCCCTGTGTTTTCATTACTGAAGAACGCCCCGCTTCATTGCAACTACGACTTCTCACCGGACAGCAATAAAACAGCGGTTAGCGTTTTCAGTCATTTGTAAGCACAGGTTATGAATCTTGAGAATCCTTCTCTCGATTCATCTGTGAAGACATAGGTTGCATTCAATATCTACCTTCGTCTTCAACGGTACATAGTATTGTTTCTCTTAGCTGAGATTCAACAACCATGAGATGTTTTACCTTCAGGGACCTTGGTCTCTAGAAGGCAATTGACTTTCGCCTGTTGGGCACATGCCTTAAGAGAATCATCACCTCGCTGTCCGGCATTAGTGACAAACAAAAATACTTATTATTCGTTTGGTCTCTCGGCATAACCCTTAAAAGGCGAAGGTCACGTGACTTACTCGATGCTTTGACAACTTGCCTCCTACCGAACGCAGTCAGTCGGCAGCTGTCGAGCGCCCGAGTCAGTTACGAACTATGCTGTTGACTTAGTTTCTGGTTGTTACAGAGCAATCATTACTTCGTTTTAATAGCTTGTCACAGTACCTATACCATCGACACCCACCATGGAGTTGTCGGTGTCCTATCCCACTACCGAGAACTTCGCTGCATGGGGAGAGGAGGATGCGAGAGACTTCGTGGCAAACGGACAGACCAGTATGGGTACTGGACATCACCGAAGTAGAGAAGAGGGATAGGTCATGCGACTATTTCCTTCTTTTCCTCTGAGGAACTGCATGACTTCTCCTGCGAAGTCAAGCATCCAGGGATGGGGATCCGTGCGCTCGATTTCGTACCGAACTTCGTAGCGAAGACTCAGAACCCTTCGGTCCCTGACGATTGGTTCGAGTCGTTCACAATCCCCTCCCTAATGGACTCACCGCCTTCGATGCGAAGGAGATGCTGCCTTGTCCGCAAGAACTTCTCCGTGGCGCAGGTACTGAAGGCAGGGGTCTGGTCCAACCAGACCACATGCATCTCCTTCTACCTTCGGGATATTGCCCACAGGTCCTTGGATCTTTTTCCTTGGGACCCGTGGTGGCTGCTCAACACGTTGTGTAGCGAACCCAGACCCTCGCAGGCTGAACAGCATCGAGTCCTGGTGTGACCGTAAGAATGGATGAGTGAATGAGAGTGTGACTGGCTCCTCTTCCCATCTTTTTCTTCCCCTCTACCTGTGGTTAGAGGGACACGGTCGTCACCCTGCTGGACTAAGGACAAGATGCAGGTGAGCTACTCAACAGAGCCCCATCCTATCCCTTTCACTAGGGATAGGAGCGTATATCCACCACTTCCTCCAACAAGGGGGGAGGAAGTGGATGCCAGCTTGAGACAACCCATACTTTATGTTTGCCTCTTGCAAACAGGAACAAGTTCTTGCTTGCTGGTACGAAGAGATACGCTTGCCTCTCTCTTAGTACTCGGCCCAGAGGTCTGACCATTGATCCTGCGGTGCACACCCCGATCAATCGGACAGAGGCTTGGATCCCTCCCTCGCTCTTACGACCAGGGAGGCATTCCAGGATATGGACGAACACCAGTCTGTTCATCAAAAGACTCAGATTCCTCCCACCAAGAAGTGAGTCTTCTATTGTTAAAGGACCGATGGTTTGTATTACGTATCGGAACAAATGACAATTTGTCGAAATTGCATTTTTTCCTAACTATACAAACCTGAGGTCCTTTACATATAGTCCCTCCTCATGCCACCCTCACTCTGCGTATTTTGCAATGTGGCCAAAAGCAAAAGTGATTTGTTTACCTCCCAGTCGCGCGTCGGACAAGCAGTTAACTACCGTTCTCCCCTTGTTCGAAGCTTGACGACCATTCAAGCTGCCGCTAGCTACTTCCTAATTGTTAAAGGACCTCAGGTTTGTAGTTAGGAAAAAGGAAAAATGCAATTTTCGACAAATTGTCATTTTGGCGCGCCAGAGTTCGCTCGGCGCCAAGTACGTGGCACGTAGCAGAAGCTGGTGAGAGCCACTCATGTGACTCTCACCAGACCAGCGGCCGCTCTCGCAGCGACCAGCTGGTAACCCTGGTAGACGTGACTGACCAGCCACGAGCTGGCTGGGAAAAGGTTCCCTCGTTGGTACCAGCCTCGGCTGGTACCAGCGGTATGATGCGCCGCGAGGACACGCACCGGTCTCACCGCGACAGTGGTCTCTGCAGGTCTCCTGACCGCCGCTCCCACAGGGACCGGGTGGATAGGGGGACCAGCAGCAGCTCCTCTGCACACAAGATCGGGGCCGCTGTTCTCGGTCCAGCCGTTTCCCTGGGAAACGGCTCGACTAGGCCTGCAAAGTGGCGATCGCCTGCAGCCCTCCAAGCCCGCTGGTTCTGCCAGCGAGCGAAAGAGGAGCGTCATGTCTTCCTCTCCCGTGCCTGCAACTTCCTCGGTTTGCACCAGGAAGAGCGAGGCATAGCGGGGTGATCGTGAGGGGCATACCCTGCACGATCCCGTCACGACGCCGTAAGTACCAGGTACGATCTTCGGACCGACCAGGACGTACGCGCAAGTGGCAGGAGGAATCCGAGAGGGGTCTATCGCAGTTTCCTCCTCCTTAAGGGGAGGTTCTCGGAATGCTCTTGTTCGAGGGCTTCTTGACGGTCCTACTCTGCAAGATGCTATGACTTCCGAGATCCAGAGGAACTTTTTGTCGAGGTTATGGCGCTGATTAGTCAGCGCAACGACCTCGGGGAAGGATTGCCGCTCCCCACCGCAGAGCCCACGTCTCTGCTCGAGTCCGTTTTGGGGCCCGAGAGGGAACCCAAACCGACTGTGGGTCTGCCGCGATCGGAGCTTGCCGATTCTGTCTTGAACCAGAGTCTCTCGTCTCCGGACAAGAAGGCTCTCTCAGTTCTGGCCGGTCGATCAAGCTACTTCCACCTCCTCTACTGCGACAGCGGCGTTTCTACGTGTCTTCGGACACCGTATTTAAATACTCCTTCGGTCCTCCTGAGAGGTTTCGACCTCGACGAGGACTGGAATGAGTCGGAGGACGGTATCAGCTCTCTCCTGTCAGGTGTCGATCAGCCCCACCCAGACGACGTTCACAGTGGCGGCAGACCCTTACCTACAGAGAGAGTTCGTTACCCTCCTCGGGAAAGGGAAAACGTTTTTCCTCCTGACGATACGTTTTCCCAGACTCTGAGAGGCTGCTCCTACTCTTCTCCAACTGCTAGTTCCACTGGGAAGGCGAGCGAGTATCCAATTCCTCCTTCATTCCCTCTTTCCTTATGGCTACGAAGGAAATGGGAGGGATCCTACAGAGATTTCTCTGTAGGATCCCACGTTGGGGACTGCGCTACCGGGGGACCTTCGGGTCCTACCTGACTTAAGTCCCGGTCGTTGAGGAGAGATCCTGCCCCATTCTCGATTTCTACGGGAAATCGAGAGGACCACCAGCCGATATCGTTTGACGAATTCGGTGGGGGTTTCGCAGAGTGCTTAGAATTCTACGGAATTTCTAGCGCATTCAGAGTGTTCGAGTTTTTTACGATCTCCAAACACTTAGGCGAGACCACGGTCCAAAGTGAGCGAGACGAGAATCCCCGATAATTGTTACACGATAATCAGGAACCTCGCCTATGCTCGAATTCCTGGAATTTCTAGCATTGGGAAGAAGACTGCTGCTGAAAGAAGACTATCTCACGTAGGCGACCAACCTGGAATAGAGAAGAACGGACGGGAACATCCAGTTTGGCTTGAACTATCGTCTTAGTTATTCTGTTCACTATTGAAGCTTTCCTTCGAGGAAGACTTCTCCTTCACTCTCTTTGATAGAGATCGAAGGTGGTCGATCTCCAATCCTTATTTTGTTTTCTTGAAGGAAAGAATTTGGGATGGAGATCGTTGTTCAGAATCCTACAAATATACTACGTATATTAACCTCGCGACATGATTCTGCTAAGCAGTTGAATTGTCCGAGGGGTAGGCGCATATCCTAGTTACTCTACGGATTGCGACTAGACGAGGAGTATTCTAATTGAACTACAACTCGGGTTGCCTGCAACCTCCCAGGAGTTTCCAGTTTCAATTTTAATATTAACTTATGGTTTTGTCACGACGACACCATTTCAGCTTTTGTATTTACCGAAATTTGTTTCGCCTAAATATAATTGCTCGAGCATATCTTTTATGCTCGGTGGTTCTAGCCGAATGCATTCCTTCGTGGAAATGATTACTTGGCAACTCAGGATGACGAGTCAGCGACAGCTACTGCATATTGAATTGCCCGAGGCATTTCAGTACCAGTTGCCGCCTCGAGATGCACGGTTGGTTATGTCTTTCTCCCCTGCTTTGATTGAATACCAACCGTATCTCTGCCCAACAATCACGGACTTAAGTCTCTGATTAACGGGGATTCTCGCATACATGAATGAACATCTACTGCTGTGACGCTCGAATTCATCACCTTCAGTATTGCGAGAATTTACAACGAGATACTCTCTGACTTTCATCTTTTCTGTTTACCGCACCGGTAACAGAATTCTGTAATAGTCTCTTGCTGCATCGCACTGCGATAATGCGAAGGATTTTTGCGGAATCTGAGTTTGTCCTCAAAATATCTCGTAATCGTAGGTGTGCAATTATTCATTGTTCACCCCGGATTAGCAGATGTATTGAAAGACATCGCCTACTCCCACACCTGCCAGCTCTACTTCCAAACGTTCAAGCCCATGAGAAGCAGTTCTTCAGGTGGCTCTCCCCTGTGTTTCATTACTGAAGAACGCCCCGCTTTCATTGCAACTACGACTTCTCACCGGACAGCAATGAAATGGCGGTTAGCGTTTTCAGTCATTTGTAAGCACAGGTTATGAATCTTGAGAATCCTTCTCTCGATTCGTCTGTGAAGACGTAGGTTGCATTCAATGTCTACCTTCGTCTTCAACGGCACATAGTGTTGTTTCTCCTTAGCTGAGATTCAACAACTATGAGAATGTCTTGCCTTCAGGGACCTCGGTCTCTAGAAGGCAATTGACTTTCGCCTGTTGGGCACATGCCTTAAGAGAATAATCACCTCACCGTCCGGCATAGGTGACAAACAAATACACTATTTGCTTGGTCTCTCGGCATAACCCTTTTAAGGGCGAAAGTCACGTGACTTACTCGGATGCCTCTTACCAAACGCAGTCAGTCGGCAGCTGTCAGAGCGCCCGAGTCAGTTACGAACTACGCTGTTGACTTAGTTCGGTTGTTACAGAGCAATCATTACTTCGTCTTATAGCTTGTCACAGTACCCATACCATCGACACCCACCATGGAGTGTCGGTGTCCTATCCACTACCGAGACTTCGCTGCATGGGGATAGGAGGATGCGAGACTCTTCGTTGCAGACGGACAGACCAGTATGGGTACTGGACATCACCGAAGTCGAGAAGAGGGATAAGTCATGCGACTATTCCCTTCTTTTTCCCCTCTGAGGAACTGCATGACTTCTCCTGCGAAGTCAAGCATCCAGGGGATGGGGATCCGTGACGCTCGATTTCGTACCGAACTTCGTAGCGAAGACTCAGAACCCTTCGGTCCCTGACGATTGGTTCGAGTCGTTCACAATCCCCTCCCTAATGGACTTCACCGCCTTCGATGCGAAGGAGATGCTGCTTTGTCCGCAAGAACTTCTCCGTGGCGCAGGTAACTGAAGGCAGGGGTCTGGTCCAACCAGACCACATGCATCTCCTTCTACCTTCGGGATATTGCCCACATGTCCTTGGATCTTTTTCCTTGGGACCCGTGGTGGCTGCTCAACACGTTTGTGTAGCGAAACCCAGAACCCTCGCAGGCTGAACAGCATGAGTCCTGGTGTGACCGTAAGAAATATGAGGTGAATGAGAGTGTGACTGGCTCCTCTTCCCATCTTTTTCTTCCCCTCTACCTGTGGGTAGAGGGACACGGTCGTCACCCTGCTGGATAAGGACAAGATGCAGTGAGCTACTCAACAGAGCCCCATCCTAGTCCCTTTCACTAAGGGATAGGGGTAGTAGCGTATATCCACCACTTCCTCTTAACAAGGGGGAGGAAGTGGATGCCAGCTGAGACAAACCCATAATTTTATGATTGTCTCTTGCAAACAGGAACAAGTTCTTGCTTGCTGGTACGAAGAGATACGCTTGCCTCTCTCTTAGTACTTGGCCCAGAGGCCTGACCATTGATCCTGCGGTGCACACCCCGATCAATCGGACAGGGGCTTGGATCCCTCCCTCTCTTACGACCAGGGAGGCATTCCAGGGATGGACGAACACCAGTCTGTTCATCAAAGCACTCGGATTCCCCTCCCACCAAGAAGTGAGTCTTCCTATTGTTAAAGGACCGATGGTTTGTATTACGTATCGGAACAAATGACATTTGTCGAAAATTGCGTTTTTCCTAACTATACAAACCTGAGGTCCTTTACATATAGTCCCTCCTCATGCCACCCCTCACTCTGCGTATTTTGCATGGGCCAAAAGCAAAAGTGATTTGTTTACCTCCCAGTCGCGCGGCGCGCGACTGTCGGACAAGCAGTTAACTACCGTTCTCCCCTTGTTCGAAGCTTACGACCGTTCCAGCTGCCGCTAGCTACTTCCTATTGTAAAGGACCTCAGGTTTGTATAGTTAGGAAAAATGCAATTTTCGACAAATTGTCATATTTAGAAGATTGACGCCATCTCGATGTTTACGGAGTCTCTTGTGTCAATAAACTAACCATTTCCTGTGATAAATACGCACACCACTTGTGCCCACAGACGCTGGGCTTTTTATCACAACAATCTGAAACTTTTCCTCACCGAGTAAACAACTGTTTTGTAGAAGACGACGACGAAGGGTGTCACTTCGATAATTTTTTAAATAAATAGTAAAAACATCAATATTTTACATTTTGTTCATGAAACTTACCTGTCAGATAAATATATAGCTGTATTTTCTGAAGTTCCGACAGAATTTTAAAACTTCCGACACACGCAGTGGTCGGCCAGGTGGTTAGTACCCATTCCCGCCGCTGGGAGGCGGGTTACAGGAACCATTCCCATTTTCTATTCATAATTTTTCTGTCGCGGGTGCTGAAAACACCTGTTTTCAGTACCTCCGTCTTAGGATTTTGGAAACTTCATTGCCGCTAAGTATCCTAATTGTCTTTTGATTTATTTTACTTGGATTTGTGGGATTTGTGGCTAGGCATACGCTATCTTAATTTGATTCATTTTTGCATAAAATATCTGAATCTAGTTAGGCTAGTTTCAGACGGGGTTGTCTGCAAAGATAGGGTGTGGCTACCGAAAGCTTCGGTGGATCCGCACTTGGTATGTACGAGGGGTATGGGTCTTGCTCTTTGTTGAGATTTGTCATGTAAGGAGTGTGAGACATGTCTAATTCCGTAAGGAAGACGTATGATTCGTATGTACGAAATTAATCAGTAACAAAAGTCAGGGTAGTAAACCTGCTAACCTTCCTGTAGACTTTATTTTGCCTAACCCCTGTAGTATGGCCTACGGGCTATGAATATGTCTACGAGAGGTGCTCGCTCTCCTTCATTGCTGTGAAGTGCTACTTCTGTATTTGTTACTCCTAACCCTGCAGTGTTGCCTTCGGGCCCTAAGCAGTGTCTGTAGAGGAATTGCCCTTTTCTCGATACTCTTTCGATTCGTAACTTAGAATCGAAAGTGCTTGCTTTAGAGAGTAAAAAGTGAAGTTCTGAAGTGCAGTGTACCCCTTGTGTAGTGGAGGGTGAGTCAGATCGGCCTCGTTTCGCCTCTAGGCCGGGTGGGACCTCTGCTTGACTCCCACAGACCCGGGGAGGGAGCATTGTCGAAAGCCTAAGGAGGGTTACAAGGAACCCCCACCGATCTGGCGTGCCTTCGGCGTTTCTGATGAAAATCCCCAGACTGCCAGTGCTGTGCGCGTGCACGAATCCTGAAAGATTGCTTCTCGTCCTCCGAAGCGTCCTCCCCCGTGCAGGGGTTGGAGCTTTCGGAAGGACTTCGCGCCCTCTAAATAGAAGCTTTATAGAAGAGGACGCTTCACGTCCTCTCTCTCTCTCTCTCTCGTTATGCGTTTCAGTGAGAAGTAAGAAGGCGAACGTCGCCTGAACTCGTGTCCGTCTTCCACCGAGAAATACGTAAAAGAAGTCATAGTAGCAGGAAGCTTTTGAGAGCGGAGACACTCGGATGGACTCCAGGCGCGCGCGGGTGCACAGCAAGCGCGCGCCAGTGGACGCCAAGCGCGCGCCAGTGGACGCCGAGCGCGCGCCAGTGGACGCCGAACGCGCTCCAGTGGACGCCGAGCGCGCGCAGTGGACGCCGAGCGTGCACCAGCGCACGCCAGGTGTGTCGCCTGGCTGAACGTTTCTGTTGAACTCTTCAAGCTCTTGTTTCAGATTTGGGCCTAAAGAATTTTTACCTCTACCTTCGGGGATACCTTCTACCTCACTGCAAAGAATGTGAAGTAGGCAGTGCTTCGGAGGGAAGCTTAAAGTGAACAGACAACTTCTTCTTCGAAACCCAGCAAGACATCGGGTTTTCGTGAATTCAAGAGGTCTCTGTCAATTAATATTGCTTTTCGCATAGGTGGATGGAGTTAAGGAAAGCTCAAGGGAAGATCTTGTTTGCTCTACCGCAACCTTTGCTATTCTGCCAATAAATTTTAGTTGCCACTACCGCAGTCAAGACTTTGCGATAAGGCAGTTACAGGTTATGTAAGGCTCGATGTCCTGCACGTCAGGACTCTCGGCAACGTTCAGTAGGATTCTTGCAAAGGCACTCATCAAAAGGGCACTCTTCAGGAAAGCGCAAGACAGGACTTCCTTTGCCATACTGCCAATAAATTTTAAGCTTTAGCCGGCATTAGTTGTGATACGGGGAGAGGAAGCTGGTTGGAGAGTTTCTTCCTCTTCCCAGGATAATTTTGCAAGCTTTTTAGTCCCATCAGAAAGGGTTTTTCAGATGATAGATTTTGTTAGTTTCTAGTCGGGACTACGCTGCCGAATTGAACATCGTCGTTCTACCTGCCGTAAGCCCAGTCTCTTAACAGGATTCTTGCCCCTTCCTTGTTTGAGACGGGAATCGGAAAAATTAAATGCTCGACTTCCTGGATTACGTTTTGTCAATTCAGTGACTTTCCCCCATTGACAATATACTTTCGTTTTGTCAAGTAAGTGGGTATCCCCTCATTGACAAAATATCTCTTTGTCCCGTAAATGGGTTAGTTCTCATTGACAAAACATCTCATTAACTTGATATTGCGTAAGCGAATAAGCTCTTATTGACAAGATTCGGAGAGCTCTCATTCGTCATTCGCAGACTCGTACAAGAAATAGACTTGTAGACTACGTCAATGAACGCTTATGTCCAATAACATAAGAAGCTTGAGCTGACTGCTTCGATTCTCTTAAGTTTTGTTCATGAAACTTGCCTGTCAGATATGTATGTAGCTGTATTTCCGAATTCAGCTATATATATGTGCCAGGTAAGTATGAACAAACTTTATTGTGTATATAATTTCATATTTTGCCTTCTTGCGTTATTTTACTTCTGGTTGGTTTCAAGTCATATACGCTTTGCTGTAGTTACCTCTTCGGATGGCAACTGAGAGGTCTATTGTCTATTTTAGGACATTTAACTACGTTACTCCCTGCAGCCTTCCAGGAGTTTCCGATTATCTTTTTACCGTTGTATGGTAGTGTTCTGACGACACAAACGCATCTATATATTTAGCGTTTTCTGTTTCGCTTAAATATACCAGCTTGAGAGTCTTTCTGCTCAAAAAATAACGGACCTATTTCTTCGTAGAATAGGTGGTAGCTGGCAACCCAGACATAAAGTTAAGAGACGACGTTCGTAAGCTGCTGGCTGCTGCTGTCACGTTGTGTCTTGTCCTCCAGTCCAACCGAGCCAGTAAACAGATCGTGCGCTGTCATGCGCTGTAGGTTACGTCTCTCTCTCCTGCGGGATTGACTGACTAACTGTATCTCTGTCCTACAATCACGGACCTTTTAGCCTAAGATTGAGGGGATTTCTTACGTGAATGAATAAACGTTGCATTCGTTTTGCTTTTACTACTATGTTTCAACAGAGTTATCTCTTAATCCTTTCGGTGCTCGTTACCGCACGGTATGGAACTACGAGTCTACCGCAACATTGCACTTTTATTTGCTCTCCTGCTTAGGCAAAGCGCAGCCTTATTAGGGAAGTAAGCATACTCGGGGAGGGAATGGAGGTGAGCTTGCTGGGGACCATTTCCTTCCTGAAGAAGTTTGTTTCCCCGAATAGACTGCATTCAGACCACAGTTTTTTCCTACCGGAAAGCTGAAACTTTGTTCCGATACGTAATACAAACCCTCGGTCCTTTAACAATAGGAAGGTAACTACGGCAGCTGGGACGGTCGTAAGCTTTCGAACAAGGGAGAACGGTAGTGAACTGCTTGTCCGATCGTGCGTGCGCCCGCGCGCCCGAGAGGTGAAGAATCAACTTTGCTTTCGGCCGCAGGTGTGAAGGACGTGTTCGTCATCGCTCTCTGCCTGCTTCATCGTCGTATGCTTTTGTTTATATTGTGTTTTCTACTAATGGTTTGTTGACTTGAAAATGAAACTGTAAGTACACTGTTTTCATTTTCATTACTTAATTATGAATCAACATGGAGCTATCGCCGTAGATGCGGCGATTTCCGCTCTTTTTTTTGTTCATGAAATTGACTTGAATTATGTCTCGGTGCCGAGGGCGGGCGCACTCGCGCCGAGTCATGTATTTTGGGCGAAAGTGTGTAATTGAAAGATGTAAGTACTCTTTTTCATTATATTTTTTGCCCTGTGTGTTCGTTTGCCGAGAGCGTGATTGCGCTCGGCACGAGCCTCTTATTTGCATGAATAGAATGCAATGAAAGTGGATTCGCAATGCAGTATTCTTTTCATTTTCATTTATTAGTTGCATTCAAATTTTAATTTTGGATCAATTTCCGCTCTTACCCGGGAATTAATCCTTACGATTTATTGCTGTGAAAGTGAAAATCGCAAGTGCAGTACTATTCTGTTTCATTTTCATATATATTTTATGATGAGCATCATATTATTATGGATCAAGTTTCGCTCCTTACCCAGGGAATTGATCTTTCCCCTTTAAGTTCTATGAAGTGAATCGCAAGTGCAGTATTCTGTTTCATTTTCATATTACTTTTCACTGCTGTGCGGGGGTAGGGGAAGCGAAGGTCTGCGGGAAGTCGTCGGAAAGCTCTCCGCGACTCCCTTGGTATCGATTCTTCGTCTTCTTTCCTGCCCCCCGCTCAGCTTCTTCGTTGTATTTTGTATTTGGGGTCTTCCTTGCGTTCGGGGTGGGGCATGTCTCCCCCCCGTGCGTGAGGGAACCCCTCTTACTAATCTGTCTGTGCTACCGCAGGTGCTACATCCGTGGGAGACGACCTGGACAGGTATGGGCCACTGCGGCTGCAGGGCGTGCCTAGCATCCACGATCTGCTGCAGCGTCTAGCGAGGTCTGGGGCGGTGACCTTGGAGCGGTCTCCACTACAAACCTTCACGGCCGCTTATGCTGCTTCCCCCCGCTGGTCTACACTCCCATGCTGTGTCCGGTACGCCGTCTGCCGCTACTAGGGCCGTCGCCGCCGTACCGAGGAGGGGTATGCCGCCGCCGCCTGTGTTGTCTTCTTGTTGCCTGCCCCAGACTTCCACTGTTCCAGCAGCTCGCCCCTGGACCGGCCGCCAGTACCCAGGTTCCCGCTGGCTGCCGATGATTCTACGAGGCGATGGCTGGGCTTGCCGTACCTGCCGCGATGTGGTTCCCGCTACTGGCTTGGCTGTCCCTTCTGTGTTTACCGCTGCCGCTGTTCCTGCCGCTCCTGAGCTGGTTGCTGTTCCTGTTGCTCCTGGTTCCTGCGCCTGTCCATGCTGGTCCTGCCCATGGTGTGTCTTCCCCAGTCCCAGGTCCTTCCGGACAGGTGCAGTCGGGCCGTGTTGCTTCGGCAATAGGCCCGACTCCGGCCTGGATGGAGGACCTGACGACTGTCCTGCGTGAGCTGACGAAGAAGAGGAATGGTGTCATCTTCGTCTTCGTCTGCTGTCTGCCTTCTCTTCCCCTTCGACTTCTAAGGCCCATAACCGAAGAAGAAGAAGGCTGCCTCCCCCCCCTAAGAGTCTCCTTCGGGAACTTCTAAGGGGCCCGTCCCACCGAGGTGGGACGGGGGGGTCCTTCTGCTGGTCCTCCTGCTCCTTCAGGAGCGGGGCCCGTCTCCCCTTCTTGTAAGGAAGAGATAGACGGGACCAGAGGAGGTATCGGTTAGCACTGGTACTTCCTCGCCTGGTGCTAGCGCGATGCCGCTACGCCAGGTTCCGGCTCAGTCTCTCGTTCGCGGGAGATCCGAGTGTACGCTCTCCCTCGGGAGACCGTGCAGCCAAAGTTTCGGCGTCAAGACCGCGGCACGGAGCAGAAGGCTGGCGAGAACCGCTCAGGTGACTCTCGCCAGGCCAGCGGCCGCTCTCTCGCAGCGACCAGCTGGTAACCCGGGTTTTCCCCCTAAGAAGACTCCTTCGGGAACTTCGAAGGGCTCGTCTCACTCCGGTGTGACGGGGGGTTCTTCTGCTGGTCCTCCTGTTCCTCCGGGAACGGGGCCCTCTCCTCTTCTGAGAAGAAGAAGAAGACGGGGACCAAGGATGTGCTGGCTACCGCTGGTACACCCTCGCCTGGTCTTGGTAGCTCTGCTGCTAAGCCTGGTACCGGCTCGGTTTCTCGTCCGCGAGAAGTTCCGAGTGTACGGTCTCCTTCGGGTGACCGTGCAGCCAAAGTTAAGACGCCTGAGTTCGCTCAGCGTCATGACCGAGGCACGGGAGCAGAAGACTGTCGAGAGCCGCCTCAGGTGACTCTCGCCAGGCCAGCGGCCGCTCTCGTAGCGACCAGCCGGTACCTCGGGTGGACATGACGGTCTCTGACCGACCACGGGTTGAGGCTGGGAAGAGGTCCCCCAGGTCCCTCGGCGACGTACCAGCCTCGGCTTGTACCAGCGGTTTGACGTGCCGCGGGAGGACGCTCAAAAACCGTTCCTCCCCGCGAAAGTGAGCTCTGCAGGTCACCTGACCGCCGCTCCAGAGGGACCGGGACCGGATACGGTAACCATCAGCAGCTCGTCTGACGCACGGGGACCGGGTCGACGTGCTCATCGAGCCACTCGCCACAGGTGAGCGGCACGGCCAGGCCTGCAGATCGATCCCCCACCGCGGGTTGGTGATCGGCTGCAAGCCTCCCCACGTACGCTGGTCCTGCCAGCGAGCTGGGGGGGGGGAGCGTCAGGTCTGTCTCTCCACTACCTTCAACTTCCTCGGGCTACACCGGGAAGAGCGAGGTAGCTAGGAGTGATCGTGAGAGGTGCGCCGCTCACGATCCCGTCACGATGCCGAACGTGCCACGTATGGTCTTAGGACCAACCAGGACGTACGCGCAAGTGATTGGAGGCGACCGTGGGGGGGGCATGGGGGGGGGGAGGGGGGGTAGCGTCAGTTCTGTCTCTCAGATACCTTCTACTTCCTCGGCATACGCCAGGAAGGAGCGAGGTATATAGGAGTGATCGTGAGAGATGCGCCGCTCACGATCCCGTCACGACGCCGCCGGACAAGAAGGCTCTCTCAGTTTCTGGGCCGGTCGATTCAAGCTACTTCACCTCTCTACTGCGACAGCGGCGTTTCTACGTGTCTTCGGACACCGTATTTAAATACTCCTTCGGTCCTCCTGAGAGGTTTCGACCTCGACGAGGACTGGAATGAGTCGGAGGACGGTATCGGCTCTCTCCTGTCAGGTGTCGATCAGCCCCACCCAGACGACGTTCACAGTGGCGGCAGACCCTTACCTACAGTGAGAGTTCGTAACCCTCCTCCGGGAAAACGTTTTTCTCCTGACGATATGTTTTCCCAGACTCTAAGAGGCCATCGCCGCAAGGCGATGGCTGCTCCTACTCTTCTCCAACTGCTAGTTCCACTGGGAAGGCGAGCGAGTATCCAATTCCTCCCCCATTCCCTCTCTCCTTACGGCGACCAGCCGGGTTTCTACGTGTCTTCTGACACGTATTTAAATACTCCTTCGGTCCTCCTGAGAGGTTTCGGACTCGGACGAGGACTGGAATGCGTCGGAGGGACGGTATATCGGTCTCTCCTGTCAGTGTCGATCAGCCCACCCAGCCGACGTTCACAGGGCGGCAGACCATTACATCAGTGGAGAGTTCGTAACCCCCTCGGGGAAAACGTTTTCTCTGACGATAAGTTTTTCCCCGATCTAAGAGGCGGCGATGGCTGACTCTCCTCTTCTCCAACTGCTAGTTCCTACTGGGAAGGCGAGCGAGATCCAATTCCTTCCCCCAGTTCCCACTCTCTTCCTTACGGCTACGAGGGAAAGGGGAGGGATCCTACAGAGATTTCTCTGTAGGATCCCACGTTGGGGACTGCGCTACCGGGGGGACCGGGGGACCTTCGGGTCCTACCTGACGTAAGCCCCGGTCGTTGAGGAGGATCCTGCCCCCATTCTCGATTTCTACGGGAATCGAGAGGACCACCAGCCGATATCGTTTGACGAATTCGGTGGGGGTTTCGCAGACTGCATAGAATTCTACGGAATTTCTAGCGCATTCAAAGTGTTCGAGTTTCTTACGATCTCCAAACACTTAGGCGAGACCACGGTCCAAAGTGAGCGAGACGAGAATCCCCGATATGTTACACGATAATCGGGAACCTCGCCTATGCTCGAATTCCTGGAATTTCTAGCATTAGGAAGAAGACTGCTGCTGAAAGAAGACTATCTCACAGTAGGCGACCAACCTGGAATAGAGAAGAACGGACGGGAATATCCAGTTTGGCTTGAACTATCGTCCTTAGTATTCTGTTCACCATTGAAGCTTTCCTTCGGAGGAAGATTCTTCATCTCTTTGATAGAGACCGAAGGTGGTCGATCTCCAATCCTTATTTTGTTTTCTTGAAGGAAAGAATTTAGGATGGAGATCGTTGTTCAGAATCCTACAAATATACTACGTATATTAACCTCGCGACATGATTCTGCTAAGCAGTTAATGGTCCCGAGGGGTAGGCGCATATCCTGGTTATTCTACGGATTGCGACTTAGACGAAAAGTATTCTAATTGAACTGCAACTCGGGGTTGCCTGACAACCTCCCAGGAGTTTCCAGTTTCAATTTTATATACTTATGGTGTTGTCACAACAACACCATTTAAGCTTTTATATTTACCGAAATTCGTTTCGCATAAATATAATTGCTCGAGCATATCTTTTTATGCTCGGTGGTTCTAGCCGAACGCATTCCTTCGTGGAAAGGATTACTTGGCAACTCAGGATGACAGATCAGTCACAGCTACTGCGTATTGAATTGCCCGAGGCATTTCAGTACCAGCTGCCGCTTCTGAGATGGACAGTTGGTTATCTTCTCACCTGCTTTGATTGAATACCAACCGTATCTCTGCCCAACAATCACGGACTTAAGTCTCTGATTACGGGGATTCTCGCATACATGAATGACCATCTACTGCTGTGACGCTAGTATTCATCGTCTTCGGTATTGCGAGAATTTACAAAACAGAGATCTATTCGACTCTCATCTTTCTGTTTACCGCACGGTAACATAATTCTGTAATAGTCTCTTGCTGGCATCGTATCTCGATAATGCGAATGATTTTTGCGGAATCTGAGTTTGTCCTCAAAATATCTTGTATTCGTAGGTGTGCAATTGTTCATTGTTCACCCCGGATTAGCAGATGTATTGAAAGACATCGCCTACTCCCACACCTGCCAGCTCTACTTCCAAACGTTCAGCCCATGAGAAGCAGTTTTCTTCAGGCGGCTCTCCCCTGTGTTTCATTACGAAGAACGCCCGCTTTCACTGACACCGGACAGCAATGAAATAGCGGTTAGCGTTTTCAGTCATTTGTAAGCACAGGTTTAGAATCTTGAGATTCCTTCTCTCGATTCAGCTGGAAGACGTAGGTTGCATTCATTGCCTACCTTCGTCTTCAACGTCACATAGTGTTGTTTCTCCTTAAGCTGAGATTCAACGTCCTATGAGATTTTTTCTTGCCATCAGGGACCTCTCTTTTGAAGGCAATTGACTTTCGCCTTTTGAGCTTATGCATTAAGAGAATCATCGCGCGCCGTCCGGCATCGGTGACTAACAAATATTTTATTTGTTTGGTCTCTCAGCATAACTCTTTAAAGGGCGAAGGTCACGTGACTTACCCGGATGCTTGACACTTGCCTCTACTGATTCCGAAACCAGGTCAGTCGGCAGCTGTCATAGCGCCCGAGTCAGTTACGAAATATGCTGTGGACTTAGTTCGGTTTGTTCGCAGAGCAATCATTACTTCGTCTTAATAGCTTGTCAGTATGAGTACTGTACATAACCAAAGTCGAGAAGAGGGATAGGTCATACGACTATTCCCGTCTTTTCGTCTTAGGTAACTGCATGACTTCTCTTGAGAAGTCAAGCACAAAGGGATGGGGATTTGTGACGCTCGATTTCGTACCGATCTTCGTAGCGAAGACTCAGAAACCCTTCGGTAACTGACGATTGGTTCGAGTCCTTCACAATACCCTCCCTAATGGACTTCACCGCCTCCGATACGAAGGGTATGCTGCTTTGTCCTGTGAAAAGGCGCGACGGAGCTGTCTGAAGCAAAAAACTCGACACCCAGGATGAGTGTGGACGCCTCTTCATCCATTCTCTCGCGTTCCGCAAGAACTTCTCCGTGGCGCAGGTAATTAAGGCAGGCGCCTGGTCCAACCGGACCGCATGCACCTCCTTCTACCTTCGGGATATTGCCCACAGTTCCTTGGATCTTTTTCCTTGGGAACCGTGGTTGGTTGCTCAACACGTTGTGTAGTTAACCCAGAACCCTCGCAGGCTGAACAGCATCGAGTCCTGGTGGTGACCGTAGAATGGATGAGGAATGAGATTGTGACTGGCTCCTCTTCCATCTTTTTCTTCCCTCTACCTCTGGGTAGAGGGACACGGTCGTCACCTGCTGGGTAAGGACGAGATGCAGGTGAGCTACTCAATAGAGCACCATCCTATCCTTTCAGTAGGGATAGGAGTAAATATCCACCACTTCCTCCAACAAGGGGGAGGAAGTGGATGCCAATTTGATGACAAACCCATCCCCAATTTTTATGATTGTCTCTTGCAACAGGAACAAGTTCTTGCTTGCTGGTACGAAGAGGATACGCTTGCCTCTCTCTTTAGTACTTGGCCCATAGGTCTGACCATGATCCTGCGGTGCACACCCCGATCAATCGGACAGAGGTTTGGATCCCTCCCTTGCTCTTACGAACCAGGGAGGTCCACTTCCCAGGGTTGGACGAACACCAGTCTGTTCACCAAAAAGACTCAGATTCCTCCCACCAAGAAGTGAGTCTTCTATTGTTAAAGGACCGAGGGTTTGTATTACGTATCGGAACAAATGACAATTTGTCGAAAATTGCATTTTTCCTAACTTATTACAAACCTGAGGTCCTTTACAGTAGTCCCCACCTCCCCCAACTCATGCCACCCCTCACTCTGCAACTTTTTGCATGGGCCTAAAGCAAAAGTGATTCTTCGCCCGCGCGCACGATCGGACAAGCAGTTAACTACCGTTCTCCCCTTGTTCGAAGCTTACGACCGTCCCAGCTGCCGCTAGTTACCTTCCTATTGTTAAAGGACCTCAGGTTTGTTATAGTTTAGGAAAAAATGCAATTTTCGACAAATTGTCATATTATTCTAGATCTAGGAATGATTCTGAACATCTCTCAGTGTGGTCTATCACCACCTGAGGTGATAGAAAAGAAGGTGCCGACATCTGGATAGGGTTTCAGATGTCCTGGATCTTAATCTGAAAGAAGTAAAAGCAATCGGTAGTCCCTCCAGTCCTCGAAACGAGTTTTTGGGAACCAGTTGGTCCAGATCAACTCTGATATTCCACAGCTCTCTCATATCTTAAGAAGTATCTTCTCTCGGTCCTTGTTCGAGTTTACGAGAAAGAGCCTATTATAACAACAGGCGTAGAATGTAACGATCCTCTACAGGTTCGTTACAGGATTGCAAAAGTCCGTACGAATCGTCTCGATCGACGGGCAGCAACTATCGTCTCGATCGACGGCAGCAACTATTCACTTCCGAGTGGAATCTTTCTTTAGAAGTAAGTTGAGAGTTGTGTAGACTTTAGGGACGCCCTTTCATTCTTCTCTTCGTATGTTGAGGACGAAGAGGCTTCTTCTTCTCTGCTCCCTTATTCTCGATCCGGGATCGGTACCATTAAACGCCATCCTATGATATTGAAACAGGATGGATGTTTAGTCTCTTTTCCCCTTTTTCAATCGCTAGGAAATGTAATAAGAGGTTTATGACGTCACAGGGGAGCGACAATGACGCTGATCGCCCCATGTTGGGCTTCAGGATCCTGTATTCACAGAGGTCACATACTTTCCTAGTTCACTTTCCAAGGACCTTTTCCGGAAAGAGAGTCGGTCTACTCAAACTCGAAAGGTACCTATAACCTCTCCGCTCTGAGTCTGACTACATCAGACTATCGAGATGTTGACAGGAATAAGATTACCGTCTTCCATTTCCGTCTAAAGAATGGGATAAGCTGGCAGTCACAACTATTAAAGAATACGCAAATATGTTGTTGACGGCCTTTGGGCTCAGAGATTTGCGTCTGTCAAACAACAAAGCCCTTCACGATCTTTGAGTTCTGTGGAATCTCGAAACTCGCTCACCATCTACTTTTTGTCTCACCTGTTTTCTCGAGTCAGACACTCGTGCGAGATCAGGCGACATATAGTAGCCCTGAGTTTCTTGTTGACGAAGTCGGTTGCGTTTATACACACCCCCGATGATCGTGTAACATGAGACCAGGTTGGACTGTCAGGCATTCTTCCTTCGGGACTGAATCGCCATTTTTTCTCCTCGCTCCTTTCTCCGAGCACCAGAAGCTCGAGTCAGGAGTTGATTCGCTGACGACGTTGGGTTGCGTTGATACACCCCAAGGTTTGCTTAGATTGAATCGCCCAGGCAGTCCAGACACTCATCCTTCAGCGAAGAATAGTGCCTTATGGTCTTCAGGGTACAGCCTTGCTGTCCTTGATTCGTCTGACTGGTCAACTTGGTCCGGTCACCTGACTTTAGTACAGACGGACTGACTGTGCATGTCCAGATCGAAGCTTTCAATATGGAACTTAGACGTAGTCTGAAGTTCTTGATGTCAAAGCATTCGAACCTCTCCTTCCTGTTAACTTCTTGCATGTGATCAGGAAGGCCTTCTTCTAACCACCCTAGATACGACAAAGAGGGTTAGTGAAATTTTAAGCCATCGTCACAAGTTTTGGCTTTAGAGAACACAAGGCGGTGTGCTCTCTAAGCCTTCCGTTGTGGCCTAAGAATGGAAACCCGTTTTGTCCTTGGGTCAGGAGCTTGGAAGCAAGGATGGCACAAGTTAGTGGGCAGGAGCCAGAGAGAGTCCTGTGCCCTGTCGGGTCTCTCAAGTTTTATCTACATAAAAACTCAAGAAAGTCGAAGTCATTCGGGCAATCTGCAGTGTTCGAAAAAGACCAGACTTGCCCATATCAAAGAACACCCTGGCTTTAGTGTTAAGGAGTTCTTTAAAAAATGCTCCTTCATTGTGTTTGCACAAAGATTTGAAATCTTTTTATCTGAATGCTCACGAGGTGAGGGCGCGGCCTCGGAAGCATTTCAACAGAGCATGGCACTCAGTAACATCCTGAGTACCATGTTTTAGCGAAGCAACTCTGTGTTCACTTCACACTCCCTGCGAGATGTGAAGATGGCATATGAGATCTGCTGCTCGCTAGGGCCATACGTGTCTGCAGACACAATCTTGGGGGCAAGAAGTACCACTCATCCTATCCTGTAGAAAATGGTTAGGAAGAGCTCTTAATTTATTTGTTGAGTCGCCGACAACGGCGACTTCTTAACTCTTAAGCCTTAGTTAACACACCTAACTTGGCTAGGTTGGTCAGGTGGTGATATATATATATATATATATTTATTTTACTTCTTAGCCCTCATGGTATGGTCAATATGGTCTAGTCACATTGTGGTCACGCCCCCGTTGACAGATCATCTGGATTGCACCAGCTTTATAGGTCTCTACCTCGCTGGCAACTCTAGTAAAGCAGAAGCAGACTTGGGTGACAGTAAATCATGAAGTCAGCTATGCTAACAGGTGGAACCAAGATGTAAATCATCTGCATGGATTTGTTTCCCAAAATCCTTCTATTCTGTCCCTTCCCACCTCCAAAGGTGGGATTCAGCTATATATATATCTGACAGGTAAGTTTCATGAACAAAATGATATTGTTATGATACAATAAAGTTTGTTCATACTTACCTGGCAGATATATATAATCAAGTACCCACCCACCTCCCCTCAGGGGACAGTGGAAATAAAAATTATGAATAGAAAATGGGAATGGTTCCTGATACCCGCCTCCCAGCGGCGGGAATGGGTACTAACCACCTGACCGACCACTGCGTGTGTCGGAAGTTTTTAAAATTCTGTCGGACTTCAGAAAATACAGCTATATATATATCTGCCAGGTAAGTATGAACAAACTTTATTGTATCATAACAATATCATTTTTATACTCATCTAATTAGATATCACAAGAGTTTCTTACTGAACAACAGAGATGGCCGCCCCTGCAGCACCAAGTCCTTTTTGTTAGAAGAGACTCTAGAACATATCTAAAAAGAAGGTAAGTATATACTTAAGGATTGGTGTTGGCTCCCATACCCAGGATCGTATCCGCCGATACGAAAGGACCCAGAGAAAAACATTTCTCATAGGTCACACGAACGTCTTTCAAGTAATGAGATGCAAACACTGAGTTGCATCTCCAAAATGTCATATCTATGATGTTTTTAAGTGACATATTCTTTTGAAACGAGAGAGACGTCGCTACTGCTCTCACTTCGTGCGCTTTCACTCTCAACAGTCGGAACTCTTCGTCAGGACAGATCTTATGCGCGTCTGTAATGACGTTCCTCACAAAGAATGCAAGAGCATTCTTAGACATCAGTCTTGTGGGGTCTTTTACCGCGCATCAAAGACCCTGTCTAGAGCCTCCCATCTGGTGTTTTCTCTGGAGATAGAATTTTAGAGCTCTTACAGGACATAGAGACCTCTCTTCTTCTCTGCCTAGGAGACTCGATAAGCCTTTAACTTCGAATGACTTAGGCCAGGGATTCGTGGGATTCTCGTTTTTAGCTAAAAACAGGGTTCTAAACGAGCAAATAGCTGAGTCTCCCTTGAATCCTACTTTATCCTCCAGAGCATGTAATTCACTAACTCTCTTTGCCGTAGCTAGAGATAATAGGAATAGGCATTTCCTAGTAATGTCCCGAAACGACGCCAGATGAGGAGGTTCGAACCTTTCAGACGACAGGAACTTGAGTACCACGTCCAGGTTCCAGTTAGGAGGGACCGGTTCCTTAGACTTCGTCGTCTCAAATGATCTTATGAGATCGTGGAGATCCTTGTTATCTGCTAGATCTAAACCTCTATTCCTGAAGACTGCCGAAAGCATACTTCTGTATCCCTTTATTGTGGATACCGCTAGATGCGATTCTTCTCTCAGGAATAGAAGGAAATCCGCAATTTCCGCTACAGAGGTAGTGGAGGAGGACAACTTCTTAGTTCTGCACCACCTTCTAAAAACCTCCCACTATGACTGATATACTTGTCTAGTGGAGGTTCTGCGGGCTCTCGCGATTGCGCTTGCAACTTTGTGAGAAAACCCTCTCGCTCTGACGAGTCTTTCGATAGTCGAAAGGCAGTCAGAGCGAGAGCGGGGAGGTTTTGATGATACCTCTGGAAGTGTGGCTGTTTGAGAAGATCCATCCTTCTTGGGAGGGATCTGGGAAAATCTACCATCCACTCCACTACCTCCGTGAACCAGTCTTGTGACGGCCAAAAGGGGGCTATCAATGTCATCTTCGTCCCCTTTGAAACCACAAATTTTCTCAGCACTAGTCCCAGGATTTTGAACGGAGGAAAAGTGTAGACGTCTACGTGAGACCAGTCTAGCAGGAAGGCGTCTACTATCAGAGCTCTGGGGTCTTCCACAACCGAGCAAAAGACTGCCAGCCTTTTGGAAATGAACGTGGCGAAGAGATCCACGTGAGGAGTCCCCCAAAGAGACCAGAGATCTTGGCACACATCTTTGTGTAGGGTCCACTCTGTGTGAAGGACCTGGTTCCTCCTGCTGAGCCTGTCCGCCCTCACATTCCTTTCTCCCTGAACGAACCTTGTAAGTAGGGAGATGTTCCTCTGAGACGTCCAAAGTAGAAGATCTTTTGTCAGTTCGTATAGGAACAAGGAGTGAGTCCCTCCTTGTTTTCGAATGTAGGCAAGTGCTGTGGTGTTGTCCACATTTACTTGAACTATTTTGTTTGAAACAAGAGGTTCTAGACTCTTCAGAGCCAGGTGTACGGCGAAGAGCTCTTTGCAGTTTATGTGCCAAGACACCTGTGCTGCTTCCCAGGTGCCTGACACTTCCTTCGAGCCTAATGTTGCTCCCCAACCTTTCTCCGACGCGTCGGAGTACAACACTAGGTCTGGGTTCAGGATTTTCAGGGAGATTCCTTTGTTCTCCTTTAGAGGGGGCAACCACCACTCCAAATGTGGTCTCATTTCCACTGGAATGGGAAAGGCGTCTGAAAGATGTCCGGTCTTCCAACTCCAAGACCTCTTGAGGAAGAATTGAAGAGGGCGTAAATGCAGCCTTCCCAGAGGGAAGAACTGTTCGAGCGAGGAAAGGGTTCCTAGAAGGCTCAGCCATTCCCTCGCCAAAGTCTGTTCCTTCCCTAAGAAGAGAGAGACTACTTGCAAACCTTTTGTGATTCTCTCTTGCGAAGGAAATACTCGAAAACCCCGAGAATCCATCTGAATCCCCAGATAGACTAAGTTCTGTTTGGGGGTCAGTTGTGACTTCTCGAGGTTTACGAGTAATCCCAACGATCTGATCAGGTTCAATGTCAACGTAAGGTCCTCCAAGCACTGTCTCTCTGATCTGGCTCTGATGAGCCAATCGTCCAGATACAGAGAGACATTTACACCTTTGAGGTGAAGAAACCTCGCCACATTCTTCATCAGACTTGTGAAGACCTGAGGAGCTGTGGAAAGGCCGAAACACAAGGCTCTGAACTGAAAGATCCTTCCCCCCGTCATGAAACGGAGGTACTTCTTTGATGAAGGGTGGATCAGGATGTGAAAATAGGCGTCCTGGAGATCCAATCTCCTTGTCGCATTGACGCAAGAACTGAGGCAGAAGTCTCCATCGAGAACTTCTCCTTCTGAACAAATTTGTTCAGAGAGCTGACGTCTAGTACTGGTCTCCAGCCTCCCGAGGCTTTCGCAACCAGAAAAAAGCGATTGTAAAACCCCGGGGAGTTTTGATCCAGTACTAGTTCTATCGCTCTCTTGTCCCACATCTGATCCACCATCGATCGAAGAGTATCCCTCAGCACAGGATCCTTGTACTTGGCTGACAGTTCCCGCGGTGTTGACGTTAGGGGAGGACTGTCCAGGAAAGGGATACGATATCCCTTCCTTATTACAGACATTGATGAAGCGTCTGTGTTTATACGTGCCCAGGCCTCCACAAATCCCAGGAGCCTGGCACCTACTGGTGCTTGGAGGAGAGAAGCATCATTTTCCCTTTTTAAAGGGACGAAAGGCAGACCTACCTCTCTTCTCAGGAGCCTTCCTTCTTGAGTGAGCTCTGGAGGTAGGGCCACCTCGAAAGGGCTGAACTGATGTACTCGGTCCTTTCTTTTCCGTCGCAGTAGCAGGTTTCTTTTTCCTTGCTGACTGAGTAAGAAGGTCTTGAGTCGCCTTCTCAGTTAATGAACGAGAAATGTCCTTCACTAACTGAGAAGGGAACAAAAAGTCTGACAAAGGAGAGTACAGTAGCGTTGCCCTTTGAGAGTGGGAGACCGCTTTCGTCAAAAAGGCACTATAGACTGTCCTCTTCTTAAGAAGACCTGCTCCAAATAAAGAGGAGATCTCAATCGAGCCATCCTGTACCGCTTTGTCTATACAAGACAAAATACACAGAAGGACTTCTGGTTCGAGTCCTTCAGAATCATGGGCTTTCTTGGACATCACCCCAAGGGACCAATCTAAGAAGTTGAAAACTTCTAATACATGGAAGAGTCCCTTGAGGAGATGATCCAGTTCTGAAATGCCCCAAGTTATACGGGCAGAGTTCAAACTTTGTCTTCGTGAAGCGTCGACTAAGGTCGAAAAGTCCGCTTCTGTCGAAGACGGAAGAGAAATGCCCATATTCTTCTTCGTCTTTGCGCTCGAGAAAAGAGAGCGAGGGGAAGGAGGAGCGGCAGGGGTCAAGTCGTCTCCATACTCTTCAAGAAGCAAGGCTGTTAAAACTTTATAGTTCGATAGTCCTTCTCTTCCCTGATACTCGTCTTCCGAGTTTACTTCTAACTCGGGGTCTAGATGAGTCTCCGCTAACAAATCAGGACGTCTTTCCTCTGGGGGAGACAAACTCCTGATAGGAGAGGGACTAAGGGAATGATATTCCTTCCTCTTCAAAGCTTTAATAGAAGCTTCCTTCTTGGAAGGCGCCAACAGCCTAGGCTTCTCTCCATAAAAGGATGACGCCTCCCGCTTGGATGACGCTTCTCGTCCGCCAAGCGTCCTGGCTGACGCCTCCCGCTTGTCTGGCTGCTGACGTCTGGATGACGCCTCGCGCCTGGAAGACGCTTCGCTCTCAACTGGCGTCCTAACTGGCGCCAATACCTTGGTTGGAGCCTCGCGCTTATAAGACGCTTTGAATGACGCTTCACACCTATAAGACGCCTCACGTCTATCTGGCGTTACAATTCTGCCGTAAGGTTCCCTCGATCTCTATCTCGAAACCGAAGCCTCTGTGGTATGTTTGGAAGCTTCACGTCTGCATGACGCCTCTCGATGTGCAGGGGAGAGAGCACGAGTCTTCTTGATTGGAAGCGAAACGTCCTTCTTACGAGGAGGATCCCTCGCTAACACTCCTACCAAAGAGGCTAGCTGTTCCTGCACCGCCATGAGAATCTTCCTTGAAGCTTCTCCCACGTCATCTTCAATCGGGGGAGAAGTAGCAGGAAAGCGTTCTGCTACATCCACGTAGGGTGACGCTGACGCCACCTTCGCCTTTTTAATAGACGAGGTAGCTTCATCAGAGAAGCGCTCCGGGCTCGAATCCAATTCAGGTCTCTCAAATGCCGTTTCAGAGGCCTAGAGAGATCCGAATCTTCCACCCTCGTTTAGGTGAGGGAGAGAGAGGATGAGAAACACTCTCGCAGGACGCTTTTTCTAAAGCGTCCCTGAGCAGCCTGCATCGAAACAGAGCCTGCTGAAGGGACGTCTGACCGTTGGGGATTCCCCACGACCTCCTTAAGGCTTTTGACTTTCCTTCTCCTCTGGACATGGGAGCTTGGAAGAGGTCTAGGCCTGGGAGCGTCGCAGGGACGATCAAACGCCCCCTCCACAACACTGGGAGAACTCACTTCACTGTACCGTTCACTTTCACTAGCCTTACCTTGTAAGTCCGCCATTTTGGACTTCATCTGATGAATCGTAGCCTTCAGATCGGCGATTTCCGAGGCCGATTCAGAAAGTAAAGCTTGTGAATTTGACATATAGGGAGAATCCAACTCATCAGGATTAGAAATAGTATCAATAAAAGGCTCAATAGGCCTTGTACTCACACCTTTCAAACTTCTAACCCTATCCCTCTCTAACTTCTTCAAATAAGAAGTTAAAGTCTTCCATTCTTCTGCATTTAATCCCTCACATTCATGACAGGTATTAGTAGAAGAACACTGAAACCCCCTACATTTACGACATACAGTGTGAGGATCAACCGAAGCCTTCGGTATCCTCACCCTGCAGCCTACATTCACACACATTCTCACACTCACATTTGAATCAGACATACTGAGAAAAATCCAAAAAGCAAGTCCAAAATCAGTCCACAGTAGCGAATGCCAAAAACACGATCCAGATACGTCACCAAAAAGCCGAGAAACGATGATCAAAGGATGAAATAAGAATCTAAGTCAGGAGGTAATAACAACAATGTTGATACCACCGGCGACAGAGAAAATATGATAGAAAACGGGAATGGTTCCTAGTCCTGCCGCCCAGGGCAGGCCGGTAGATCACCTGACCTACCTGTAGTGAGTGGCGCGAAATTTGAATTTCTGTCGGGGACGACGGAGTCTTAGCTATGTATATATCTGACAGGTAAGTTGATTGTATGAAATGTATTTTTCCTAACTATACAAACCTGAGGTCCTTTAACAAATATGCCCACCTCATGCCACCCCTCAATCTGAACCTGGGCCGAAAGGCAAAGTGGAGTGTTTACATCCGGGCAGGCTAGTGCCCCATGGTAGTTACTGCCTAACCACCTTGTTCAAGATTCAACGGCCGTAAGTACATTCCTATTGTTAAAAGACCTCAGGTTTGTATAGTTAGGGAAAATACAATTTTCGACAAATTGTGATTTCAGTTCAAACCATGACCCCGGGAATAAGAAGTTTCATACTTTCACTAATATAGGCAACAAAATGTTTTATTGTGCTGATTACAACTGCAATCTTGAGTAAGATCAGGTAGAGTTGATTGGGAGGACCAGTCTCTTGAAGGACTTGAGTGCCCTTTGCCCAGAGACTCAGACACCCCTGAAATTTAGAGAACCTTTGCAGAGATCATAGCGCCGATATGTCAGCATAACGATCTCGGGGAAGCGACTACGGCCTCCTCTAGTGGAGAACACTCCTCTTTCCTCTAAGCCATTTTGGGAACCCAAGAGGGAACCCAAGGCCTCGACAGGGTTGCCGTGGTCGGGCCTGGCCGAAGGTCTATTGGACCGGGTGAATGGCCTTGTTTCCAGGCAAGAAAATTCTCTTAGGTCCAATCGTTCAGACAAGCAGCTTCCCCCTCCTCTACCTCAGCAGCGGCACTTCTGTGTGCCCTCGGAGAGGCTTTTAGGGACAAACCAGGTAGACTCGGACCTCGTTTCCCTGGGTTTTGGTCTGTCGCTGCAGCACATTACGAACGAGAGTGTATCTCTCTCTCAGCAGGAAGCAGTGATGCTGGAGGCTACCATGATGGCAGCTCTTCAGGCAGTCTCCTCGCTAGACCTGTGGTCCTTCACAGTGTCTAGAGTCGCTGCTTCCTCTGGGGCCATTGTCCCAAGGGAAGACTCTGCTTTCAGGTGTGCCAGTCTGGTTGTAGGACTATCTCCTACCTGGGCCACCAGATGGCAAACTTGTGGGCAAACCTTTTGCTCAAGAGACGCAACGCTGTCCTCTCTCAAGTCACAAGGTCTCTTGGTCCTGAGTTGGTACTGGTTTTACCTAACAGACCGCTGCTGGGTTCCACCTCTCTTCAACAGAGAACAGGTGGATGCTGCGGTGGACAAGTGCAAGGATGATGAGAAAGACCGGCTTGTCCACCAGGCAGTGGCAAAGATCTCTGGTCCTTTGCATTCCACTGCAGCTAGACCCCCCCGAGTCTAGCTAGCTCCTCCTTGGCCCAGAAGAAGACGAACGCTTTTAAGGGAAGCCAATGAACTACCCAGCCTTCTTCTTCCTCTTCGAAGGGAGCGACGTCACGCCCCTTTCAGCCCTCCTTGCCTTCAGGAGAGGGTGGTAAGGGTAAGAAGAAGGGGAAACACCAGGGTCAGTGTTCACCTCCAGCTGCTGTCATTGGGCAACTTAGTGGCGACATGGAGCAGAGACCTAGGTTGTGAATGTCCTCTGGAAGGGATATCTACTCCCGTGAGTAGAAGTTGTGTCGGAATGGTCCCCATGATTCTACAGCTGGACCTTTCTCCCCAAACCGATTCATTCGCCAGACTCGGTTCAAGATGGAGACCACATGAACAATGCTTGCCTCTGCCACGGAGAATAACTTCATGCTTATGGTAGACTTGAAGGATGCATATTTCCAGATACCCATCCACAAGTCCTCCCGCAAGTACCTCTGCTTTGTCCTCGGAGAGACGGACTACCAACTCAGGGCACTCTGTTTCTGGCTCTCGACCGCTCCCCAGGTGTTCACAAGTGTTCAACCTGGTCCCAGCATGGGCACATTCACACGGGATGTCTATTGAGGTATCTCAACGATTGGCTGGTCCTGGCGAGCTCCCACTCACAATTGCTACAGGACGGGGATGGACTCCTGGTGTTTTATTGGGATTTAGGGATCCTGATAAATCGCAAGAAGTCCGATCTCGAGCCCAAGCAGAGGTCTTTGTACCTAGGCATGCTGATAGACATGATAGCAGCAAGAGTCTTCCCCTAGGACTCTTGTATCAACGGGTTCAGGGAGGCAGCGAGGCAGTCCCTGTTTCAACAGGAACAGCCTGCCCTGCTCTGGCAGGTTGTGATACATCACCTGTTGTCCTTGGAGAAGCTTGTCCCTCATGGGCGGCTTCACTTTCTGTCTCTCCAGTGGAAACAGAGTATACTGGTCTCAGTCCCGTGGCCCCCAGTCTTTTCTCATCCGTCTCTCACAGGAGGTGAGAGAGGTCTTAGACTGGTGGCTTGACTACAGGAACCTTGCAATAGGAGTGGATTTCTCCACTCCCCCTCCGGATGTGCTTCTGTTCTCGGATGCATCAACCGAGGGATGGGGTGCACACCTGGAGGAGTTGCTGACTGCAGGGGTGTGGGACCTTCACAACAAGCACCTTCACATCAGCGTCCTGGAACTCAAGGCAGCCTCTCTGGCTCTCCATGAGTTTTGGGAACGTGTGATGGGACACTGTGGTGTTAATGAGGGACAACACACTAGTGGCATATGTCAACAAGCAAGGGGGACTTGCCTCTCTTTAGTTCATCAGTTGACAGTACAGGTGCATGAGTGGGGAATAGCACACTTGGTAGAGCTGTCAGCCAGATACATTCCAGGCAAGAGGAATGTGGTCGCAGACAAGCTCAGCCGGCAGGATCAGGTGGTAGGGACTGCGTGGTTCCTTCACCAAGACATGGCAGAAAGGTTGTTCAGCCTATGGGGGCACCCAGTCGTCAACTTGTTCGACACCCAGTTCAACAGAAAGTTAGAGACCTTCTGCTCCGTTGTTCTGGAACCATGGGCAGCTGCAGAGGACACGTTCCAACGCCCATGGGACAAATTCGAAGTTTATGCCTTTCCCCCGTTCTGGATGATTTGAGCAGTGATCAGGAGGGCACTGATCACTGAATCTTCAGATGATTCTGGTGCCGCTGTTTGGTATCCCAACCTTTCACCTCTTCTCTCTGAGGCACTGAGAGAGATTCCCCCTTGGCAGAACCTGCTGTGCCAGCCACATGTCAAATGGTACCACCAAGCGGTGTCATTCCTGTCCTCATGGCTGGAGGTTATCCACCATCTCTTGCGAGCGAGAGGCTTTTATCATCAAGCAGCAACAGAAATGGCAGGATACCTCAGACAATCCTCTGCCACAGTATACCAGGGGAAGTGGGCTGTCTTCTGTGGTTGGTGTCATAGATGGGGTATCTCTCCAGTTGGAGCCAGTCTTCAGCAGGTCACAGATTTCCTCATCTTCCTTCACCAAGAGAAGCTCCTCTCCGTATCAGCTGTAAAAGGCTACAGGGCCACGCTGCCCCTAGTCTTGAAGCTGAGTGGTATTGATATCTCATACTCAGAGATATCATTACTCATAAGGAGCTTCGAGTGGTCTTGCCCACCCAGGGATCTCAGGCCTCCTGAGTGGGACATGACTCTCGTGTTGCAGAGCCTAACTCGTGCCCTGCATGAGCCCCTTTAAGAGTTCTTAGACAGTGACTGTGCCTCAAGACCATCTTTCTGCTTGCCCTGGCATTGATGAAGAGAGTTGGCGAACTATATGGTCTTTCTTATGATGTAAAACACTCTAGGGGATGGGGATTGGTTATGATCGACTTCATCCCAAACTTCTTAGAAAAGACTCAGAATCCATCTGTCCCTGACACCAGATTCGAGGCCTTCACCATCCCCTCCCTGAGTGACTTCGTCTATGATGACCCAGACAAGATGCTGCTTTGCTCTGTTAGAGCACTATGATGCTACTTGAAGAGAGAACTCGACATCTCCGGCCGAATGTTGACGACTTTCTTTAGCACTGGAGGTTCCAAGAGAGAGGTGTCCAAGAACACTATACATATCTTATGGCTTCATGAGATGATTAAGAAGGCATACTCTGCTGTTAGAGACGACACCGGTACACTTCGTCTGAGAGCTCACAAGGTCAGGGACATTGCCTCGTCCCTCGCATTCCGTAAGAACCTGCTGGTTCATCAGGTTTTAAAGGTGGGATTCTGGGCACACCAGACCACCTTCACCTCTCATTACCTTTGGGATATTACCTACAGGTCCTTGGACACCTTTTCCTGGGACCAGTGGTGGCTGCTCAACAAGTTGTGTAGCTTACCCAGCTCCTCTAAGTGGACAGAATTGCATCTCTCCTCGTTGTATGGTATGAATGAGCATGACTGTAGAGTGAATGGCTCTCCTTTTATCTCTTTCATCCTATTCTTTCCCTTCAGGTAGAGAGTAATGCAGACCGTTATGTGCTGGACCGAGCGGCCAATGCAGGTAAGACACTCCTTGGAGTAACCTATCTATTTTTTTTAATTAGTAGTTAATAGAAGTAAATACCCACCCATTCCCTTCACAAGGCAGGAAAGAGGGACCTGGACATAAGAAATCACTCAGATCCCACCCACCAATCAGTGTCTTCCTATCATAAAGGACCGAGGGTTTGTATATCATGTAGGAACAAAACCCGATTTTTGAAGGTAAATTGTATTTTTCCTAGCTATACAAACCTGAGGTCCTTTACACAAACTGCCCACCTCATGCCACCCCTCAATCTGCTACCTGGGCCAAAAGCAAATTGGAATGTTGCGTCCGATTGAAGGGACTACTAACAACCGGACTGTTAGTTAACTACTGAACCACCTTGTTAAAGATTTCAGCAGCCTAAAATCCTCTAACATCGCCTACCAGACTGAGCAGTCAATTTTCCTAAGCTGATGTTTCAGACTTGATCCCTCTTCTTCTGAGATGTCTGTGACCTGGATGGCAGATTACAGTCGTACCCCAACATACGAAAGTCCCTACGTATGAAAAATCCATGTTACGAAGGCAAAGACGAAGATTTTTTTACTTCTGTGTATGAAATCGAAAATAATTCAGGTTGCGAAAGGGTGTATGTACTGTAAGGTCCAAGATTCACCTGGGCTGCCGAGAACAATTTTAAAACTCGCGCCCTGCCAACTCAGTAGACTTGCCACCATCCTCCCACTCTCCCATTGGTTCCTGATGCTAGTCACTGCCGTAAGGTCCTGCTCTCCTTTTAGTTAGCATCTGTCCCATCATGCATCTGTGTAAAGGCGTTCCTCGACCATTTTGTTTCAGCAGCGTTATCGTACACACCTGGAATTAGTTCGTTCACATAGATTTCGTTTTGTTAACGTAAATTCACGGTCTCAGATATATATATAGCTGTATTCTCTGAAGTCCGACAGAATTTCAAAACTCCCGGCACACGCAGTGGTCGGCCAGGTGGTTAGTACCCATTCCCGCCGCTGGGAGGCGGGTATCAGGAACCATTCCCATTTTCTATTCAGATTTTCTCTGTCGCCGGCACTGTAAACACCTGTTTTCAGTACCTCCGTCTTAGGATTTTGAAACTTCATTGCCGCTTAAGTATCCTAATTGTTTTTCGGTTTATTAACTTGGATTTGTGGCTAGGCATACGCTATCATAAATTGATTTAAATTTGATTTTTCTGTGCATAAGATGTCTGAATCTAGTTCGGCTAGTTTCAGAGTTTGTTGTCTGCAAGTGGTAAGGTGAGTCTACCGAAACCTTCGGTAGACCCTCACTTGGTATGCACGACGTGTACATGTTTCTTTGCTGAAAGATCAATGTAATTCCGAAGAAAGACGTATGATTCTTATGTACGCAAATTAGAGCGTGATAGAATCAGGAGGTCTTCCTCCAAGCTGCATCAGTAAACAGAAGTCAGGGTAAGGAACCTACTAACCTCCTGTAGACTTGATTTTGCCTAACCCTGTGGTATGGCCTACGGGCCTTGAGGAAGTGTCCGCGAGAGGTAATGCCCTTTCTGTTATGGTGGATTCCATCCGTAATCTTGGAATCTAAAGTACTCGCTCTCCAATCAGTGTTGTGAGTGTAGTGATGTTGAATTAGTGCCCCTAGTGTTGTGGAGGGGGCATCAGATCGGCCCTATAACGCCTCTAGGTCTAGACCTCTGTCGGACTCCCAGGAACAGGGAGTGGGCAAGTCGAAAACCGAAGGAGGGTTACGGGGACTCCCCACCGATCTGGCGTCCCTTCGGCAGGACCTGAAGACGCTTCCCAGGTTGCCAAAGATCGTGCACAAATCCTAAAGGATTGCTTCTTGTCCTCCGAGGCGTCCTCCCCGTACAGGGGTTGGAGCTCTCGGAAGGACTCGCGCCCTTTAAACAGAAGCTTTTAGAGGAGGACTCTTCTCGTCCACTCTCTCTCGTCATGCGATTGCTATCGCCGCCTTAACATTGGGACGTCTTTCCACCGCAGAAGGAAAATAGGACGTCATCGCAGCAGGACGCTGTTAACCCTTAAACGCCGAAGCGGTAGAAAAAAAATGTCTCCCGTGTGCCGGAGGTGTTTCAGAGTGAGCGCGGAAGCGGAAAAAATATTTTTTTCAAAAAATCACAGCGCGCTTAGTTTTCAAGATTAAGAATTCATTTTTGGCTCCTTTTTTTGTCATTGGCTGAAGTTTAGTATGCAACTATCAGAAATGAAAAAAGTTATCATTATCATATATAAATACGTAGTGCAATATGTGATAGCGCAAAAACGAAATTTCATATATAATAGTATTCAAATCGCGCTGTGCGCGAAACGATTAAAGGTAACAAGTTACTTTTTTTTCGTTGTAATGTACACTAAATTGCAATCATTTTGGTATATAACACATTGTAAAACGATAAAAGCAACACAGAGAAAATATTATCACAAAATAATGCATGAATTCGTAACGCGCGGACATAAACAAATATTTTTTTCAAAAATTCACCATAAATCTAAATATTGTCCTAGAGACATCCAATTTCTTTCAAAATGAAGACAAATGATTGAATATTTCTATACTGTAAGAATATTAGCTTACAAAAGCAGTTTTCGACCATATCTGACGAGTTAAAGTTGACCGAATGTCGAATTTTTTTATATATATTTTTTATATGCAATTATTTCGAAATAAGAAAAGCTACAACCTTCAAATATTTTTCGTTTTATTCTACATGAAATTGCACACATTTTCATATATAAAACTCTATGAAATGCCTAATATGAAACGGAGCAAATATTCCGAGAATGGGACGTACGCATTTCGGAGATTTGTGGCGGAGAATCGCACGCGGAGGGAAGGAAAGTTTTTTTTAATTCACCATAAATCTAAATATTGTGCTAGAGACTTCGAATTTGTTTCAAGATGAAGATACATGACTGAATATTACTAGACTGTAAGAGTTTTAGCTTACAATTGCGTTTTTTGACCATTTCGGTAGAGGCAAAGTTGACCGAACGTGGTTTTTTTTCTATTTATCGTGATTTATATGCAAATATTTCAAAATGAGAAAAAGCTACAACCTTCATTATTTTTTGTTGTATTGTACATGAAATTGCGCACATTTTCATATATAAAACTTTATGTAACGGCTAATTTAAAATGGTGCAAACATTACCACAATCGCACGTATGATTTTTTCGGAAGAGTTACCGCGCGGACGTAAAGAAAATGTTATTTTTTTCATAAATTCACCATAAATCGAAATATTGTGCTAGAGACTTCCAATTTGTTGCAAAATAAAGGTATATGATTGAATATTACTAGAATATAAGCGTTTTAGCTAACAATTGCGTTTTTTTACCATTTCGGTAGAGACAAAGTTGACCGAAGGTTGAAAATTTGTCACTTATCATTTTTTATATGCAAATATTTCAAAATTGACAAAAGCTACAACCATGGGTTGTTTTTAGTTGTATTGTGCATGAAATTGCGCACATTTTCATATATTAAACTTTATGTAATGGCTAATTTAAAATGGTGCAAACATTACCACAATCGCATGTATGATTTTTTTCGGAAGAGTTACCGCGCGGACGTAAGGAAAAAGTTTTTTCATAAATTCACCAAAAATCGAAATATTGTGCTAGAGACTTCCAATTAGTTGCAAAATTAAGGTAAATGATTGAATATTACTAAAATATAAGAGTTTTAGCTTACAATTGTGTTTTTCGACCATTTCGGTAGTCAAAGTTGACCGAAGGTTGAAATTTTGGCACTTATCGTTATTTATATGAAAATATCTCAAAACTGATAAAAGCTACAATCATGAGTATTTTTTTGTTGTATTCTACATAAAAATGTGCACATTTTCATATATAATACTCCATGTAACGGCTAATTTAAAATGGTACAAAAATTATGTCAAAGTGACAAAATAATTTCCGAGATGTGTCACAGATACTTTTTAGTGCGGCAAGAAAGAAATTCGTGCTTGCGCGCCTGCGTAACGATTGTAAACAAAACAACACCTTGATCCGTGAACTCCCAGCATCCCCCAAGGCGCGTGATTCAAGAGTTTTATGCTGGTAGGTCTAAAAGTATTTTTCCGCGAATTTAAAAAAAAACTTTTGTATGTCGACGTAAAATACGTCCAGTCGGCACCCGAGAGACAAAAAATGTCGACGTAAAATACGTCCAGTCGGCGTTAAAGGGTTAAGCGCCCAGATTGCTCTATCATTGTTACTGTGAAAAGGAAGAAGGTCGTCCCCTCGTCTTCTCGGTTGGCCTCGTTTTCGCCAAGAGAAGGGCAAAACACATTTATCGAAGGAAGGATTCGAGGCTGTCTGTCAAGTCAGGCAGTCTCCTTCTCCTTCTCCTTCATAAACATCGAGACGTTCGCCAGGACGCTCACGAGGACGCTTTTGAAGATGCTCGATGTCTTACACATCGGGACGCTCGCCAGGACGCTTTTGAAGACGCTCGACGTCCTACAAGTCATGACGCTCGGCAGAGCACTTGCCAAGACGTTCTTCAGAACGATAGGCGCCCTATGCATCAAGACGTTCGGCAGGACTCCTGCAAGAATGCTCGTCAAGAGGACGCTCTTCAGGACTCTCCACAAGACGTTCCTTTACAGGAACTTAATAAAGATTCGGAGTTGGCGGTGAGGCATACCCGAACTTCTTCTTCGAACCCTCTTTCAGATAGAGGACCCCTGTTACGAACGGGACCTCAGGGTTTGATTATCGGACACTCTTCAGAACACTCTGCAGCAGGATCCTTTACCGGAACTTCGCAAAGCTTCGGAGTTGCTATTAAGCATTCCCGACTTTCGTCTTTGAACCCTACTTCAAGTAGGAGACCCCCTTTTACGAGGTGATAGTGAGAGGAGGAGTCTCAGGGTTTCATTGCTTCGCAGTCGGTTGGGGACTCTTCTCCTTTTCCCGTAAGGGAGACAGAGTCCTCGAGCGACTCGCAACCTGCGAACGAAGACGCCTTCTGTAAGACTTGTTTGCTGACAAGTTTCGGCCCTCGGTCCCTTGCTCTCCTCTCTCGCAGTGTGGTTTGTCGAAGAAGAGGAAGTAGCCTGGTCTCGTCAAGATGTCCATTTTGCTTTCTACGAAGGGAGCATTCAAAAGAATTCATGACTTGATGAACTCCAGGAAAATGCAAGGCAAGACTTCCTTTGCCCTACTTCCAGCAAGGTTAAGCGTAATAGCTGGCATCGGATATGAAACGGGAGAGGAAGCTGGTTGGAGAGTTCCTTCCTCTTCCCAGGACGATTTTGCCAGCCAGATAGACCATCTGAAAGGGCTGTTCAGGACGATGGATAATTTTAGCTCCTAGATTGGTATTTCGGAGCCCTGGACCTGCAGTCTCGGGGCCCTGACTCTCTTTCTCTAGAATAACTATCCAACCTGCATGGATAAGGTAGTCAGGTTGGTTCTGATGAGCTGGCATCTAGAAGAAGACACTAGTAAACTTTAAGCAGATTTCGGTGTCATAAAACGCCTCTTCTGCGTTCGGGACTGCGCTGCCGAAGGAGAACATTAGGGTCCTACCTGCCGTAAACCCAGTCTCTGACCAGGAATCCTGCCCTTTCCTCAATTTCTGCGGGAATAGGGAAGACTTTATGCTCAAATTCCTGGATTACTTTATGTCATGTAAGTGGGTTTCTCCCATTAACAAGATACTAAACGTTTTGTCAAGTAAGTGGGTAACCCCTCATTGATGAAATATACTCTTTGTCACGTAAATGGGTTAGTTCTCATTGACAAATATCTCAATAACATTTTATCGTGTAAGCGGATAAGTTCTCATTGACAAGATTCGGAAGAGCTCTCATTCATTTGTAGAGGCTCGTCCATGAAAAAGACTTGTAGACTACGTCCATGAAGTCTTATGTCTAAAATACATAAGAAGCTTGAGCTGTCCTCTTCGGTCCTCGGTTCTCACTTGAGGACCTTCTACGACTAGTACTAAATTCGTTCTCGGCTAAGAGAACGAAGACAGTCGTTTTCCATTCTCTCTCTTCCTCGTCGAGGATAGAATGAAGTAGAGAATTAGCTGTCCAAATGACTACAATACTCTACGTATTTTACCTTTGCGTTACATTACTGCTGTATGGTTCAAGTCATATACGCATAACGCAGTTACCTCTACGGATGGCAACCGAAAGGACTATTATTCTAAGTGCATTTAATCGGTACTCCCTGCAACCTTCCAGGAGTTTCCAGTTTCCCTTTTAGATTTTTAATGTATTGTTACGACAACACCAACTCAACTTCTGTATTTAGCGAATTCTGTTTCGCTTAAATATGCCTGCTTGAGAGTTTTCTTTCGGTTTGATAATAATAACAACCTTTCCTTCGTAGAATGGAGTAGTTGGCAACTCAGGGATAATAGTGTGAGACAGCGAACGTAGGCTGCTGTCACTGTGACTGTAGACCAACTCAGTACCAGCTAGTTCTCTTCCATGCCCGGTCAGTTACGTCTCTCTCTCCTGTGGGATTGACTGTCTAACCGTATCTCTGCCCTACAATCACGGGCTTTAGCCTCGGGTTGAGGGGAATTCTAGCATGCATGAATGAACATCATCTTCGCTTTGCGAGAATTTTTTCAACAGAGATATAAATTAGGCCTTTTCGGTTCTGTTTACCGCAAGGTAACAGAATTCTGTACAAGTCTACCGCGGCATAGCACTATAATAATGCACACCTGCTTAAGCAAAGTGCAGCCTTATTAGGGAAGGAAACATGCTCGGTGAGGGTATGAATGAGTCTGCTGGGGACCATTTCCTCGCTGGAGAAGTTTGTTTCTCTGAATAGACTGCAATTCAGACCTCTCCAGTTTTTCCTGCCGGAAAAGTGGAATAGCATCGAAGATCTAGAAATGATTCTGAACATCTCTCAAGGTCAAGGATCACCTAAGGGGATAGCGAGACTGTGCCAGGCATCTAGAAAGGGATACAGTTGTCCTGGCTCATAATCTCATAGAATTGGAAGCAATTCGGTTGGCTCTCCAGTTCTTCTAAAAACGAGTTGTTTACCCAGTGGTCCAGATCAACTCGGACAATTCCACAGCTCTCGCATATCTCAAGAAGTACCGAGAAACACTCTCTCGGTCCCTGTTCGAGTTAACGAGAGAGAGCCTGTTGTGAGAACAAGCACAGAACATAACCATCCTCAAAAGGTTCGTTGCACATTGGCAGAACGTCCGTGCATATCGTCTTGATCGACTGCAACGAATACTGACGTCCGAGTAGAACCTTAGCTTAGAAGTATATCGGAGTTTGTGGAGACTTTAATGGCGTCCTGTGACATTCCCTTCGCAATGTTGAAGATGAAGAGGCTTCCTCTAGACTGCTCCCTTATTCTCGATCCAGGAGCGGTAGCAATATATGCCATCCTATGGGATTGAACGGGGATGGATGTTTAGTCTCTTTCCCCTATTCAAACTCTTAGGAGAATTAATAAGATAATTTCTGGTGTCAGAGGGAGCGAGCATGACGCTGATCGCCACATGTTGGCCTTCGAGAGGCTGGATTCACTGAGGTCACGTCCTTCCTAGAGCACTTTCCAAGGACCCTTCCCGAGAGAGTCGGTCTACTCTAACAGCCTCACTTCGAGAAGTACCTCAAAACCTCTCCGCTCTGAGTCTGACTGCGTTCAGACTGTCGAGAAGTTGACCAGAATGAGAGGATTTTCAAGACTAATGGCAAGTGTCATTGCCAAGGCAAAGAAGTGCTGCCTATTTTGCAGTGTACCAATTGGAGTGGGCCGTTTCTGGAGATAGTGCAGGAAGAATGGCTTTTCCTCCACCTCGACCTCTGTACATTACCGTCTTCCCTTTCCGTCTGAAGAATGGGATAAGCTGGCAGTTCCAACTATTAAAGAATACGGAAATATGTTGTTGACGGCCTTTAGGCTCAGAGATTTGGATCTGTCCAACAACAAAGCCCTTCACGATCTTTGAGGTCTGTGGAAATCTCGAAACTGTCTAGATTGAAGCTTCTGGCATGGAGCTTAGACGTAGTCTGAAGTTCCTGATGTCAAAGCATTTCGAATCTCTCCTTTCTGTAAACTTAATGCATGTGACCAGAAAGGCTAATTTTCGAACCACTCTAGCTACGACCAAGAGGGTTAGTAATGTTTAAGCCATCATCAGACGTTTTGGCTTTAGAGGACATAATGCGGTGTGTTCTCTAAGCCTTCCGTTCTTGCCTAAGAATGAAAACCTGTCTAATCCTTGGCCCAGAAGCTTGGAGATCAAGGGGATGGCACAAATTATTGGGCAAGAGCCAGAGAGAGTCCTGTGCCCTGTCGGGACTCTCAAGTTTTATCTACTTAAAACTAAAGAATTCGAAGTCCTTCGGACAATCGGCAGTATTCCGTAAAAGACCAGACTTCCCCATGTCGAAGAACGCCCTGGCATTATAGTTAAGGAGTTCTTTCAAAGAGGCTCATTCGTCATGTTTGGACAAAGATTTTAAACCTTTTAAAGTAAATGCTCACGAGGTGAGGGCGCGGCCTCGGAAGCATTTCAACAGAGCATGGCACTCAGTAACATACTGAGTGCCGCGTTTTAGCGAAGCAACTCTGTGTTCGCTTCACACTCCCTGCGGGATGTGAAGACGACATATGAGATCTGCGGCTCGCTAGGGCCATACGTGTCCGCAGACACAATCTTGGGGGCAAGAAGTACCACTCATCCTATCCTGTAGAAAATGGTTAGGAAGAGCTGTTAATTTTAGTTGTTAGGTCGCCGCCAATGGCGGACTTCTCAATTCTTAAGCCTTAGTTTAAAACATCCTTAACTTTGGCTAGGTCGGTCAGGTGGTGATATATATTACTTCTTAGCCCTCATGGTATGGTCAATATGGTCTAGTCACATTGTGGTCACGCTCCCGTTGACAGATCATCTAGAACTCACTACCTTGCTGGAGAGACTAGTAAAGCAAAAGCCGACTTGTGTGACAGTAATCACGAAGTCATCTATGCTAACAGGTGGAACCAAGATGTCAATCATCTGCATGCAATTTGTTTCCTAAAATCATTCTATTCTGTCCCTTCCCACCTCCAATGGTGGGATTCAGCTATATATATATATCTGACAGGTAAGTGTCATGAACAAAATGATATTGTTATGATACAATAAAGTTTGTTCATACTTACCTGGCAGATATATATAGCTGTATTCTCTGAAGTCCGACAGAATTTCAAAACTCCCGGCACACGCAACGGTCGGCCAGGTGGTTAGTACACATTCCGCCGCTGGGAGGCGGATATCAGGAACCATTCCCATTTTCTATTCAGATTTTCTAATGCCACTGTCCCCTGAGGGGAGGTGGGTGGGTACTTGATTATATATATCTGCCAGGTAAGTATGAACAAACTTTATTGTATCATAACAATATCATTTCTTTGTGTTGTTTGTGAACTTAATGACTTACATTATTAGCCATGGGTCCCAAGAATGTTGCTGAAGTTCACGGAAAAAAGAGGATGCTTTCTATGGAGATGCAGATGGAGATAATCAAGAAGTGTTAATGTTTTCTGCCATATTTTAATGTGTTTCGTAAAGTTAAGTGTTCATGTTTTTGTACATTCAACTTCCCTGTCAGATATATACTTAGCTTTAGACTCCGTCGTTCCCGACAGAAATTCAAATTTCGCGGCACACGCTACAGGTAGGTCAGGTGATCTACCGCCCTGCCGCTGGGTGGCACGACTAGGAACCATTCCCGTTTTATAATCAGATTTTCTCTGTCGCCGGTTCCGACAACATCGTTGTTGGTTCCTCCTGACCTGATTTTCGTTTTTCATCGCCATTAATCTTCTGGACTGTCTTTTTTGGTGACGTACTGGATCGTTGGTTTGGCATACGCTTTTGTGGACTGTTTATTGGATTTCGCTTTGGATTTTTTTAAGAATGTCTGACTCTAGTTATGTAATTAGAGTATGTGTGAATGAGGGTTGTGGCGTGAGACTACCGAAGGGTTCGGTAGATCCTCACACGGTATGCAAGCGGTGTAGGGAGTATTGTGAATGTTCTTTCACTAATCCATGTAAGGAATGTGAGAATATGAGTGAGGAGGAATGGAAGACTCTAACTTCCTACTTAAGGAAGTTAGAAAAGGATAGGGTTAGAAAAGCTTCTTCTCGAAGCTTGAGTAGGTCTTGTTCTAACGAGCCAGTTAGTGAGATGATAGCACCTATCCAAGAAGTAGTTGTTGCATCCTCCCTCACAGTATCAGCTCCTTCTCCCTTCAAAGAACCTGTCAGGCGCGAGTCTCCTTCCAGGCGCAAGCTGTCCTCCAAGCCCGAGGCGCCAATCAGGCACGTATCACCTTCCAAGAGAGAGCCTTCTTCCAGGCGCAAGCCGACAGCCAGGCGCGAGGCTACATCCAAGCGCGAGCCACTTCCCAGGCGCGAGGCTTCTTCCAAGCGTGAGGCTTCGGTCAGTCACGAGTCTCCTTCCAAGCGAGAGAAGTTTGGCAGACGTGATACTCTCTCCTTACTCGATGTCCTGGACGGACACGAGACACCTTCCAGACACTCTGAGCCTGTTAGACACGAAGCTCTCCCTAGCAGCTCTGTTCCTTATTGCAGCGAGACGTCTTATAAACACAAGACACCTCCCAGCTTAGAGGAATCTTCCAGGCGTCAGGCGCCAGTTCGAAGATCTCCGCATCTGGACTGCTCTTCTTCAGACAGAAGCCCCTCTCCTCGAGAGCAGAAGACTGTTGAACCAGACAGCTCCTCTCAACGTAGGCGCTCTCCTTCAGGTGATCGCTCTTCCCTTATCAGAACAACAAGGCAAGAGCTTGAGGAGATTTCTGACGAAGAATCTCCGAGGGTAGCGGCGCTTTCGGACTACAAAACCTTAGCGGCTTTGTTAGTTCAGGAGTTTGGAGACTCCCTCAGTCCAGCCGCCCCTCCTTCTTCTCGTTCTTTGTTTACAAGTACAAAGGCAACTAAATCCTCCTCCTTCCTGAAAATGCACCCTACCATCTCCATGAAGAAAGCCCTCCAGTCAATAGGGGCTTGGTTCAGCTCTAAGGAGGAAGCAGGAAAGACTATCTTTGCCTGTCCTCCCTCCAAGCTTTCAGGAAGAAGGGGCATTTGGTATGAGATGGGGGAATCCATGGGACTGGTTCTTCCTTCGTCTGCAGAAGTAGATTTCTCCACTCTAGTGGACTCGACAAGGAGACATGCCCTGTCTACAGCTAAGACCACGTGGGGTATGTCTGAGATGGACCATCTCCTCAAGGGATTATTCCATGTCCTGGAAGTCTTTAACTTTCTGGACTGGTCCCTTGGGGCGTTGGCCAAGAAGACGCAGGAACCGGACTTCCTTAGCCCCGAAGTGCTTCACAGCGTTTTGTCCTGTATGGAGTCCAAGACGGATCTGGAGAAGTAGCCTCCCTCTTTGGAGCAGGGATACTTAAGAAGAGAGCAGTTTTTAGCTCATTTTTAACAAAATCTGTATCTCCAGTTCAGAGGGTGTCTCTGTTATACCACCTCTATCGAGCCAACTTTTTCCTTCTCAGTTAGTGAGAGACATTTCTCACTCACTCACTGAGAAGGCGACCCAGGATCTTTTAGTCCAATCAGCTAAGAAGACTAGACCTGCTGTACCCTCCGTTAAGAAGGAAAGTCGCACTCCTCAAGCACCCTTTCGGGGAGGTCCTTCTTCTCGATCCTCCTCTAGAAGGAAAGGACCAGAAAAGAGAGGGAGGTCATCTTTTAGACCTTTCAAGAAAGGGAAATGATTCATTAGTCCTCCAGACACCAGTAGGTGCCAGGCTTCTGAAGTTCTCGGAAGCCTGGGCTGTGAGAGGGGCAGACAACTGGTCCCTCTCAATCCTAAGGAAGGGATATCTCATTCCCTTCAAAGACAGACCACCCTTGACCTCGACTCCAAGGGAGCTGTCAGCAAAGTACAAAGACCTTGTCGTGCGAAGAACTCTCCTTCTCCTTGTGGATCAGATGTTGGAGAAGGAGGCCATCGAATTAGTACAAGATCCCCACTCCCAAGGCTTCTACAATCCTGTTCCTTGTTCCGAAAACCTTGGGGGGGTGGAGACCTGTACTAGACGTGAGCGCACTGAACCGATTCGTAGAGAAGAGGAAGTTCTCTATGGAGACGACCTCCTCGGTTCTTGCGGCTCTACGTCCTGGAGATTGGATGGTCTCCCTGGACCTGCAAGATGCTTATTTTCATGTCCCTCTGCATCCTTCATCAAAGAAATTTCTTCGTTTCATGATCCAGGGGAGGATCTTTCAGTTCAGGGCTTTGTGCTTCGGCCTTTCTACGGCCCCCCAAGTTTTCACGGGCCTCATGAAAAACGTAGCCTGTTGGCTGCCTTTGAAGGGGGTGAGCATCTCTCTTTATCTGGACGACTGGCTCATCAGAGCCAAGTCGGAACAGCTATGTCTGAAGGACTTGTCAATGACCCTAGACCTGATACGGTCTCTTGAACTTCTGGTGAACCTCGAGAAGTCCCAGATGATCCCCAGCCAGAACCTTCTCTATCTGGGGATTCAGATGGATTCTCGGGGTTTTCGAGTTTTTCCGTCACAGGAAAGGCTCGATCGAGGCTTAGAGAAAGTCTCGGCCTTCTTAGGGAAAGAACGAAGCTTAGCGAGGGAATGGCTGAGCCTGCTGGGGACCCTTTCCTCGCTGGAGCAGTTCTTTTCTCTGGGGAGGCTCAACTTAAGACCTCTGCAATTCTACCTGCAGAGTGTATGGAATCGGAAGACAGGAGACCTGTCAGACTCCTTTCCGATCCATCAGGAAGTAAAGACCCACCTTGCTTGGTGGTTGGCTCCTCTCAAAAGGAACGTAGGTATGTCCCTTTTGATTCAGAGCCCGCGCCTAGTGTTGTTCTCCAACGCATCGGAGACAGGCTGGGGAGCCACACTAGGAGCGAGGGAAGTGTCAGGGACCTGGGCAGGGGAACAGGTGTCCTGGCACATCAACTTAAAGGAACTTTTGGCTAGCCATCTAGCCCTAAAGTCCTTCGAATCAGAAGTCAGAGGCGTGGTAGTCCAAGTCAACTCGGACAACACCACGGCTCTGGCTTACATTCGAAAGCAAGGAGGGACTCACTCATTCTCCCTCTACAAGTTGGCAAGAGCTCTTCTGATCTGGGCGGAGGAACGAGGCGTCACCCTCCTTACCAGGTTCGTTCTGGGAGAAAAGAACGTGAGAACGGACCTGCTGAACAGGAAGAACCAGGTCCTTCCAACAGAGTGGACCCTCCACCTCGAAGTTTTTCAAAGGCTTTGGGCCCTGTGGGGAAAACCACATATAGACCTTTTCGCCACGTTCCTCAACAAAAGGATGGACAACTTCTGCAAAAATGTGTCGAAGGGACAGCCATACATATTGGACAAGAAGATGGCTGTCCAGATCTTCCCAGGCAGGAAGTCGACGGGGTACGTGGATCCCACCGCGGCAGCTCCGACGATTGCAAGCATCCAACAACAGGTGGAGCAAGCCTTTATTGAAGGAGGAGGCCACGACATCGCGGCGGATGTAGCGACTCTAGACCTCAATATAGAGCCAATGGCGGTAGGTACAGATGATTTGTTAGTTGAGGTAGGTTTGTTAGGCGCCCAAGGGCTTCCCTTGGGTGCTTCTGGATCTTCTTCGCCTGTCCCTTCATCGTCTTCCTTTCAAGGCTTCACGGGATCTGAGATCCCTACTAGCACGCCAGCTGCCTCTGTAGTCCCCAAAGTAAAGGGGCAAAGAGAGCAGAAGACCCTTCAGAAGACATCGTCTAAGAAGACGTCGTCTTCTTCATCTTCTCGGAAGTCTCCGGCTAACCATCCCGGAGCAGAGAAGGCGAAGTCCTCCTCTTCTTCGCATTCGAAAGGGTCGAGAGGTAAATCCTCTAAGGAGAAGGCCCGTGCTCCCGCCGAGCCAGTACCCTCTCCCGCTACCGGAACTCCTCCGGTGACCCCTGTCGGGGCCAGTTCAACTGGTCCCTTCGATCCTGCTGCATTCACGGCAGGGGTTATGCAGCAAGTAGGAGACTTGGTCGGATCTCTGAATACGAGATTCGAGCAGATGTTCGCTCAATTCTCCACCACGCTGAATCAGTCTGGACAGTCGGTTCAGAATATTTCTGAATATCTGTCTGACCAGGAGAACCGGCTGGCAGGCCTGAGCCAAGCACCTCAGGCCGATCTCCCTGTAGTAGGCGCCGGACTGGCCCAGTTGCCTGACTACAATACCCTTCCTTCCTTCTCTATGAGCAATCCTTGGAGGGTAGCAGCCTATGCGCCCTACAAGGATGGCATGATCTCCATCCCGGACTATGGAACTAGAAGGATCGAGGACTTCGAGTTCCATCCAGCCGGCCTGCAGCCTCCTTTCATGGGTTATGCCAGGCTTACAGAGACAGCATTGAACAGAGAAGATAAGATTCCCAAGGAGACGGTGTTGTACAGCCGTGACCATGCTCAGAGGGAATGGGTACATTGCCTGGAGGATTGGGATTGTACCAATACCAGACTCCAGGCATTTAAGAGTCCCTTCACTATCTTTGCCACAGAGGAGGAGGCACCGCTCCCCTTCACGACTAAGTTAGCTGAGGTTACCCTACAGGCTGTCATGAAGGATGAACCCCTTCCTCAGCTCAGGGAATCGGACCCTACGTCCCCTCTCTTCCCTGCATTTGGTGAGCTTTGGGAGAACCTACCGGCCACTTTCATGGTAGGTAAGCTCAAACCGGACTGTGCCATGGAACAGTTCAGCGAGAGGTTGCCTAGGTTACCAGATAACCTCATACAAGCTGAGTTCGAGGCAAGAACAAGGCTAGGAAGGACGTTGAACACTCTAGTGATGACCGAAGTGGCTGCTCTGACTTATGGTACGGAGCCTTTATTTAAGCTCTTAGCCAAGTCCCAGACGCAAACTGTACAGTCTGATCTGTACGAGTTTGCGCTGGCTAGAAGGAACTGTAGGAAACATGTCCTTCAGGAAGCAACGATTCGCCATGAGCCGAATAAGTTGCTTTCCTCAAATATCTGGGGGGTAGACCTCTTTCCGGAATCGGCCGTAAACGAGGTACAGCACGAAGCAACGAGGCTTAACCAAAGCCTCAGAGCTCGTTGGGGTCTCTCCAATAAGAGGAAACCCGAGAACGCTTCCTCCAGTTCAAAGAAACTAAAGAAAACTAGGAGGTTCCCACCCTACCAGAAACAGTAACAACAGCAATTCTTACAAGCTGTCCCGGTCTCTCAACCAGGACAACCGGCAGCTACAAAGGGGCAGAATCAGCCCATCCTCCCGTTGTCTCCACAGAGCCAGCCCTCGACCTCTTACGCTGTTTCCCCGGCTTTCAACCAGGTGTTTGAAAGCCAAGCCTTTCAAACCTTCAATAGGTTCGCAATGGGAAGCAGGGCTAGAGGTGCCTTTCAGCAGAGGGGTGCAGGCAAGCACTTCCGTGGAGGACGAGGAGCACGTCCCGCACAACAGCAGTGAGAGCTCCCAGGTAGGAGGGAGGCTGTTCCTCTTCCGCCACAGGTGGGGGTTCAGCAATTGGGCACAGAGCATTGTGTCCAAAGGGCTGGGATGGAGTTGGATCAAAGGTCCCCCTCCACCCAAATCATTCCTTCAGCTACCAACAAAGGAATTGGCAGATTATGCAGAAGAGCTCCTTCAGAAAGGGGTAGTGTCAAGAGTCAAGCATTTAAAGTTTCAAGGACGCTTATTCAGCGTGCCAAAGAAAGGCTCATCAAAAAGAAGAATCTTAGACTTGTCCCGGCTAAACTTATTCATTCGTTGCGACAAGTTCAAAATGCTGACCATCTCGCAGGTGCGGACCTTACTTCCCCGTGGGGCCGTCATCATCTCTATCGATCTTACAGATGCATACTATCATATCCCAATCGCGAGACATTTTCGCCCATACCTAGGCTTCAAGCTGGGAGACCAGGCATTCTCTTTCAAAGTGATGCCCTTCAGGCTGAACGTAGCCCCCAGGGTGTTCACGAAAATGGCGGAAGTAGTAGTTCAACAACTGAGATCACAAGGGATAATGGTAGTAGCGTACCTCGACGATTGGCTAATTTGGGCGTCAACCGTCGAGGAATGCCTCAGAGCCACAAACAAAGTAATTCAATTCCTGGAACATCTAGGGTTTCAAATAAACAGGACAAAGTCCAGACTCACACCGGAGTCTCGTTTTCAATGGCTCGGCATTCAATGGGATTTGACCTCCCACAATTTGTCAATTTGTCAATTCCTGCGGTCAAAACGAAGGAAATAGCCAAGCTAGTAAGGCAATTCCTCAAGAACAAACGAGCATCAAGGAGAAACCAGGAAAGGATCCTAGGTTCACTCCAGTTTGCATCAGTGACGGATGTTCTGTTAAAAGCAAGGCTGAAAGACATAAATCGAGTTTGGCGCTCAAGGGCAAATGTCAAATCTCGAGACAAGTTGTCAGTAATCCCGCAAGTTCTTCGCAATCATCTCCGTCCATGGGCGGAGTCAAAGAATCTGTCCAAGTCAGTTCCTCTTCAGCATCCTCCTCCATCGTTGACTATCCACACGGACGCCTCGCTAAGCGGGTGGGGAGGATATTCTCAGTTCAAGAAAGTTCAAGGAACCTGGTCACGTCAGTTCCGCCAGCTTCACATAAATGTATTGGAAGCTATGGCAGTGTTCCTCACTCTGAAGAGGCTTCTTCCTCCAAAGAACTCGCATATAAAACTGGTCTTGGACAGCGCAGTAGTAGTACATTGCATCAACAAGGGAGGATCCAAATCAAAACATGTGAACCATGTCATGATAGCCATTTTCTCCCTAGCAAACAAGTACAAATGGCATCTATCCTCCACCCACTTGGTGGGAGTAAGAAACGTGATAGCAGACGCCCTGTCCCAATCAGTTCCTCTAGAATCAGAGTGGTCCCTGGACAACAAGTCATTCCAGTGGATACGCCGGAGTGTTCCGGGGCTTCAGGTGGATCTTTTCGCAAACCACAAGCTACCTTGCTATGTGGCCCCCAACCTGGACCCTCTGGCATATGCCATATACGCTATGTCCATAGATTGGAATCAGTGGAAGAAGATATACATCTTTCCTCGAGTGAATCTTCTATTGAAAGTACTGAACAAACTCAGGACTTTCAAGGGACAAGTAGCTCTAGTAGCCCCGGACTGGCCCAAGAGCAACTGGTACCCTCTGCTCCTGGAATTGGGTCTTCGACCTCGACGGATTCCCAACCCCAAACTATCTCAGTCAGTACAAATGAAGACTGTGTTCGCTTCCTCAGGAATTCTCAAAACCCTAACTTTATGGACTTCATGAAGTTTGCGGCTAAAAAAGATGCAGATATCGATCCTCAGAATATTCTTTTCTTAGAATCAGATAAGAGGGAATCAACTTTGAGACAGTACGATTCTGCTGTTAAGAAGTTAGCATCTTTCCTGAAGGGAACAAACACCACAACCATGACAGTCAATTCAGCTATATCCTTCTTCAGATATTTATTTGAAAAAGGATTAGCAGCTAGTACTATTACCACTAATAAATCAGCTTTAAAGAAAACTTTTCAGTTGGGTTTTCAAATAGACTTAACAGACTCTTACTTTACGTCTATTCCTAAAGCTTGTGCTAGCCTCAGACCTTCTGAAAGACCTAATTCAGTATCATGGTTTTTGAATGATGTCCTCAAACTGGCCTCAGACACTGACAACACTTCTTGCTCATTCATAATGTTACTAAGAAAGACGCTATTCTTGCTGAGTCTGGCTTCAGGAGCTAGAATATCAGAACTGTCGGCTCTTTCCAGAGATGCGGGACATGTAGAATTCCTCCCTTCAGGAGAGGTTCTACTTTCCCCAGATGGTAGTTTTCTGGCAAAAAATGAGGATCCTTTGATGAGATGGGCCCCTTGGAAAGTCATCCCTCTTCCTCAAGACCCTTCTCTTTGTCCAGTGATGACCTTACGAGCCTTTCTGTCTAGGACATCCTCTAGATCCTCAGGCCCCCTCTTCATGAGGGAAAGAGGTGGCACTATCTCAATAAAAGGTATCAGGCAGCAGATCCTTTACTTCATTAAACAAGCAAACCCTGAATCATATCCAAAAGCCCATGACATCAGGGCAGTAGCCACCTCCATTAATTATTTCCAGCATATGAACTTTGACGACTTAAAAAAGTACTATACTGGCTGGAAATCGCCAACAGTTTTCAAGCGTCATTATCTGAAGTCCTTAGAATCTTTAAAATTTCCGGCAGTGGCAGCGGGAAACATAGTTTCCCCTTACATTGCACAGTAGTTGTAGTTGAAGATCCAGATCTCCTTTCTACCTGCCTCAGCTAATATTTCACCTAACCTACTGTTATGCTCTATATGGTCCTTTAGCCTTAACTGCCCAAGATGATGTTTATAGTGGTGTGTCCCTTATTTTTTTGCTAGGGGCACCCACAACTTTATTGTAAATATTATGATTCTGGTTGGTGTTGCTCCCCTTATTTTTATGCTAGGGTAGCACACCGACATTTATCAATGTACCATTTATTAATAATAATTATAAGTTTAGTGAGTAATTTTCCCAATATGCATTGTAACTCACTAATATTGTTCAAGTTATCATAACTAGTACTATAAGTTTAATTTTAAGGTTAACTATATGTCTGCATTATTTACTTTAAGGGGGCCGGCCGGCTAATGCCCTTTTTTAAGGACAGGACTTTGATATTCATACCACTTAATAAGGTGACTTGGGACATCTCCAAACCGCATATGATTTTCGCCTCTGACCTTCGGTTTTGTGACGCCAGGGCGATTTATCCTGAAAATAACCATTTTTCAAATTCTATCTCCTCCCTTGATATTTAATATTAAGACCTGGGATTACTACCATATATAGACCTGATGTAGACCTCCAATCGAATGGAGAGTTTTTTTTTCTAAAAGTCATTTTTTTGCTAGATATGAATTTTTCAATATGGTAAAAAAATAAACCCTATAAATCAGGAGAAAACAAATTATGAAAAAAATACGAAACAAAAATTGGAAAAAAGGGCTCTATTTGATTGTTCTATAATGTCTTTCTGAGTTATATACCAAAATCCAATGTTATAGCTTCAAAACTAAGTGAGAAGATAGATTTTGAAGGTCAATAAGTATAGTTTTGAGATACGAGCGTTCAAAGTTTTCCTTCGTATTTCTATAAAGACAGTGTTAATAAATAATGATTATTATGAATGTATATTTCTTTTTTGGGTATTAATAAACTAAAACTATTTTATTTATCATAATTTAATCATAAATGATGATCCCTTTGCTCATATATCGCAGCCTGGGGCACTGCTTGAGGCAAGATGGGGCACTCCTTCCTACGCAATTTTCTCTCTCCCTTTCACTAACTCGGCTTATTACAGCAAATTTTCTTCTTCTGTATGTTAGCGAGATGTTTTCCTTGTATTTTCCTCTTTGGCATGATGAAATTCTTGCCCGAAACAAAGATAAATAAACGTAAATGCAAGAGAATGTCAAGAGGTGAAACTCGAAGGCGTACTCTTTTTTTTTTTTACAAAGACAATTTAATAAATCATGATTATTATGAATTTCATATTCCATTTTTGGTATTACCAAAACTTTGTTATTTATCATAAATGAAGATCTCTTTGCTCAAAGATGGTAGCCTTGGGCACAGTGTGACGTGTGCTGTCAAGCAAGACGGGGGCGTTACTAAGCAACCCTTCCCTCTCTCTTCACTAACTACGCATATATTATGATACTCTGTAATAATACGTGAGCGATTTTTCTTCGTCTGTATGTTAGCGAGATGTTTTCCTTGTCTTTTCCTCATTGGCAGGATGAAATTCTTGCCGAAACATACATAAACATACGTAAAGGCAGGCGAATGTCAGAGGTGAAATGGAACGTGTCGACTATGTACTTGAAGTCTGTAATCGCACTAAATCGGGACTTGACTTGGTAGCTGAGCCTGAAGTCTCCTTCTCGACTCGGGGAATGTCTACAGATGCCATTTCTCCTAATTTCTTTGAAAATAATTATCAAAATTTACGATAATAGAAGAAATATTGCATTTTCTTGTACGGATCAATGTTTTAGGCTTATTGAGTTACGTTAGCCTTAAACGCCGAAGCGGTAAAAAAAAAAATGTCTCCCGTGTGCCGGAGACGTTTCAGAGTGAGCGCGGGAGCGGAAAAAATATTTTTTTCAAAAAAACAAAAAATCATAGCGCGCTTAGTTTTGAAGATTAAGAGTTCATTTTTGGCTCCTTTTTTTGTCATTGCCTGAAGTTTAGTATGTAACCATCAGAAATGAAAAAAATTATCATTATCCTATATAAATAATGCGATATATGATAGCGCAAAAACGAAATTTCATATATAATTGTATTCAAATCGCGCTGTGCGCAAAATGGTTGAAGGTAACAAGTTACTTTTTTTTTCGTTGTAATGTACACTAAATTGCGATCATTTTGGTATATAACAAATTGTAAAACGATAAAAGCAACACAGAGAAAATATTATCACAAAATAATGCATGAATTCGTAACACACAGACGTAAACACACATTTTTTTCAAAAATTCACCATAAATCTAAATATTGTCCTAGAGACTTCCAATTTCTTTCAAAATGAAGACAAATGATTGAATATTACTATAATGTAAGAATATTAGCTTACAAATGCAGTTTTCGACCATATCTGACGAGTTAAAGTTGACCGAATGTCTAATTTTTTTTATATATATTTTTTTATATGCAATTATTTCGGAAATAAGAAAAGCTACAACTTTCAAATATTTTTCGTTTTATTCTACAAGAAATTGCGCACATTTTCATATATAAAACTCTATGAAATGCCTAATATGAAACGGAGCAAATATTCCGAGAATGGGACTTACGCATTTCGGAGATTTGTGGCGGAGAATCCGCGCGCAGAGGGAAGGAAAGTTTTTTTTAAAAATTCACCATAAATTTAAATATTGTGCTAGAGACTTCGAATTTGTTTCACGATGAAGATACATGACTGAATATTACTAGACTGTAAGAGTTTTATCTTACAATTGCGTTTTTCGACCATTTCGGTAGAGTCAAATTTGACTGAACGTGGTTTTTTTTCTATATATCGTGATTTATATGCAAATATTTCAAAAATGAGAAAAGCTACAACCTTCAACTATTTTTTGTTGTATTATACATGAAATTGCGCACATTTTCATATATAAAACTTTGTAACAGCTAATTTAAAATGGTGCAAACATTACCACAATTGCACGTATGATTTTTTCGGAAGAGTTACCGCGCGGACGTAAAGAAAATGTTATTTTTTTCATAAATTCACCATAAATCGAAATATTGTGCTAGAGACTTCCAATTTGTTGCAAAATGAAGGTAAATGCTTGAATATTACTAGAATATAAGCGTTTTAGCTTACAATTGCATTTTTCGACCATTTCGGTAGAGTCAAAATTGACCGAAGGTTGAAAATTTGTCACATCATTTTCATACAATCAACTTACCTGTCAGATATATACATAGCTAAGACTCCGTCGTCGCTATGTATATATCTGCCAGGTAAGTATGTATGAAACTTTATTGTATCATAACAATATCATTTTTTATATGAAAATATTTCAAAATTGATAAAAGCTACAACCATGTGTTGTTTTTAGTTGTATTGTGCATGAAATTGCGCACATTTTCATATATAAAACTTTATGTAACTGCTAATTTAAAATGGTGCAAACATTACCACAATCGCATGTATGATTATTTTCGGAAGTTACCGCGCGGACGTAAGGAAAAAGTTTTTTCATAAATTCACCATAAATCGAAATATTGTGCTAGAGACTTCCAATTAGTTGCAAAATTAAGTTAAATGATTGAATATTACTAAAATATAAGAGTTTTAGCTTACAATTGCGTTTTTCGACCATTTCGGTAGAGTCAAAGTTGACCGAAGGTTGAAATTTTGTCACTTATCGTTATTTATATGAAAATATCTCAAAACTGATAAAAAGCTACAATCATGAGTATTTTTTTGTTGTATTCTACATAAAAATGCGCACATTTTCATATATAATAGTCCATGTAACAGCTAATTTAAAATGGTAAAAAAATTATGTCAAAGTGACGAAATAATTTCCGAGATGTGTCACAGATACTTTTTAGTGCGGCAAGAAAGAAATTCGTGCTTGCGCGCCTGCGTAACGATTGTAAACAAAACAACACCTTGATCCGTGAACTCCCAGCATCCCCCAAGGCGCGTGATTCAAGAGTTTTCGGCTGGTAGGCCTAAAAGTATTTTTCCGCGAATTTTTAAAAAAACTTTTGTATGTCGACGTAAAATACGTCCAGTCGGCACCCGAGAGACAAAAAATGTCGACGTAAAATACGTCCAGTCGGCGTTTAAGGGTTAACTAATTACCCTGTAACTACGAAAGTAAGAGGAATTTTGACGAAATATTTTGTATACATATTCTCAATTGCCATATGAAGCTCCATGAATTTTTTCATGACTTTGCATTTTTTGCCCTATACCACCATATATAGGGGTTCTGGCCGGCCCCCTTAAGTTAAATTTATCTGTATGATAACTTTTAAGTTCTCAATAACATTATATTTATTTGTTTTACTTCTTAGTTTTATTGAGACCTTCCACTTTTGCTTTACAATCTTGTGCTATTTCTCTGGTACTATTTCACGTAGCGACACGAACTGAGCCCAGAAAAGGGATTTTGACGAAGGAAAAATCTATTTCTGGGCGAGGGTTCGTGTTGCCCAGTGAAATCTCCCCATATGTCCCGCCCTGCAGCCCAAGATTGGCATCTAACAACAAGGATGACCACCAGAGGCGCTGCAGTCGGTGTGGTACGTAGCATAGTAGTAGTAGTTGCTGTCTCCGACTGTGGATCGGCTCTTTCAGGAGGGGGATTCTGGTGTAGGAGAATTCTAAATGGCAAGAGGTTCGTGGTGGTGGTCTCACTCGCCCCAGAAACCATACCAACACCCTCTTTTATTTAGGGTGAGCGAGTCAGTTATACTGACATCCTCCTGAATTTATTTTTCTCTGGTATATGTTAGTATCATTTACCTAGAAATTATGAACTTTAGGATTATTTCACTGGGCGACACGAACCCTCGCCCAGAAATAGATTTTTCCTTCGTCAAAATCCCTTTTTGCCAAGGGACATATGTTTTAAAGTTAAAACAAACTTATAATGATACATGAAATTTTTGTGAATATCTGATTTTGTGTTTGCTATGGACAGTGTTATAATATCAGAGCACATTTTTACTTTTATTTATTTTTATTATTTCAGAGTATCACCAGCAGAGGAAACTTTCACGAGGTCGTCGATGTAATGCAGTTTGAGAAGATTTTGACTCCATTTTTGTTATTTACATCATATATTACAGGTTTTTTATACTGAAGAAAAAATCATCTGATTTGAAAATTTGACATTAAATTAGTGTAATGTTTTATGTGACAGTTTGCATTAATGACTGAATATTTTGTTTGCCTCTATGTTACATTGTTAATTTAGAAATAATTTGTTATAAGAAGTGTAGTTGGTCATATGAAACATTTTGTTTTTTAATTGATATAATTGTGTTTTATGTGTGTACTAGATTTGACTCCTTTATGGTGTCAGAAGTCTTGTTTTGTTATAGGAATACTATTTGATTTCCAGTATCATTGAAAGCAGGCTGTAAATGAGCTAGGATTATTTTGAACTTGCAAAAGACCTGGATGCAACCTACCATTCTATGAGATGCAGACTTTGTGATCACATGAATGAAAATTGTTGACTTCAGTGCTTCCTCTCATTCCAGCAATTTCACTGTCTGAAGGTTTGGCAATAGTTGGTTCATTTTGAGAGCTTCTCTTGGATGAAACTGAAAACTGACTTTGTTTCAAAGCTATACATTCAACATCTTTTGAGAATGGAAGCTGAAAACTCAGTTTTGCCTTTAATCAAACAAGAAAATGACAATTTTGAGGATGAACATACTGAAATCACAGTTGATGGATCTGTATTTGTAGATACTACCATAGAAGTCAAGGCAGAGCCAGAATATATTGATTGTGATGAAGTTGATGTAAAAGATACATGCCAGCTTGTAGAGAGTGAAGAAGACCATTTAAGTTTTGATGTGGAACGCAGAAAGATCTGTATTGCAGAAGAAAATAGACATTTGGGTACAACTGAAGGCCAAGGGACATTTTCACAGATGTGCAACCAGAAATCCCTCATGAGAACTCATACAGGAGAGAAGCGGTTCACTTGCTCTTTATGTCAAAATAGTTATTCTTTCCTACGTGCTCTCAAAAGACACATGAAAACTCATACAGGAGAGAAACCATTCACTTGCTCAGTATGTCAAAAAAGTTTTTATGCATCAGGTGATCTCAAAACACACATGAGAACTCATACAGGAGAGAAACCATATACTTGCTCGGTATGTCAAAGAAGCTTTTCACGTCAAAGTCATCGAAAAACACACATGAGAACTCATACAGGAGAGAAACCATATACTTGCTCGGTATGTCAAAAACGTTTTTCTCGTCAAAGTAATCTCACAATACACATGAGATATCATTTAAAGAAACAAAAAAATGATAATTTGGAAGATGAACATAGCAAAATCACAGTTGATGGATCTGTATTTGTAGATTCTTCCATAGAAGTCAAGGCAGAGCCAGAATATATTGATTGTGAAGTTGATGTGAAATATACATACCAGGATATAGAGAGTGAAGAAGACCATCCAAGTTTTGATGTGGAAACCAGAAAGAAGAAACTTTTCACTTGCTCAGTATGTCAAAGAAGTTTTTCTGAATCAGGTGATCTCAAAAAACACATGAGAACTCATACAGGAGAGAAACCATATTCATGCTCTATATGTCAAAGGAGTTTTTCTCGTCAAAGTCATCTTAAACCACACATGAGAACTCATACAGGAGAGAAACCATATTCTTGCTCTGTATGTCAAAGAAGTTTTTCTCGTCAAAGTGATCTTAAAACACACATGAGAACTCATACAGGAGAGAAACCTTATTCTTGCTCGGTATGTCAGAGAAGTTTTTCTCGTTACAGTAATCTCAAAATACACATGAGGTCTCATTTATTCAAACAAGAAAATGACAATTTGGAAGATAAACATAGTAAAATTACAGTTGATGGATCTTTATTTGTAGATTCTTCCATAGAAGGGAAGGGGGAGCCAGAATATATTGATTGTGGTGAAGTTGATGTAAAATATACAGGCCAGCCTACAGATAGTGAAGAAGACCACTCGAGTTTTGATGTGGAAAGCGGAAAGAATGTCGGTATCGCAGAAGAAAAGAGACATTTGGGTAGAATAGAAGTGTTTTCAACGAGGAGCAACACAGCAGAGAAAGAAATAACTTGTACTGAATGCCAAAGGACATTTTCACAGGTGTGTGACCTGAAATCCCACATGAGAACTCATAGAGGAGAGAAATCATTCACTTGCTCAGTATGTCAAAGAAGTTTTTCTGAATCAAGTGATCTCAAAAAACATATGAGAACTCATACTGGAGAGAAACCATATACTTGTTCTGTATGTCAAAGAAGTTTTTCTCGTCAAAGTCATCTTAAACCACACATGAGAACTCATACTGGAGAGAAACCATATTCTTGCTCTGTATGTCAAAGAAGTTTTTCTCATCAAAGTGATCTCAAACCACACATGAGAACTCATACGGGTGAGAAACCATATAGCTGCTCTGTATGCCAAAGAAGTTTTTCTCGTCAAAGTAATCTCAAAATACACATGAGCTCTCATACAGGGGAGAAGCTATATACTTGCTCTGTATGTGAGAAAATTTTTTCTCATCAAAGTACTTTAAAAAAACACATGAGAATTCATACATGAGAGAAACCATTCACTTGCTCTGTATGTCAAAGTTTCTGGTTCAGGTCCTTTCAACTCTCAAAAGATAAGGGAAAACTGCCATTAACCTAAATTCTGCGATTTATGGCACCAAGTTTTGGATAATGCCGCCTGTTAAGTATGTTATCGTACCATAACTCTATTTTTGGCACTTTATGGCGCCAATAACTCAAACCTGGCCATTATGGCGCCACAAATCGCTGATTTTATAGCGCTAGACAAGCCCCATAAAACCGGATTGCCATTAACTGAGTCTGCCGATAACCAGGTACTGCCTGTACTTGATGTTTGTTCAAGTAGTTTTCTAATTCTGAAATTCTCAAGGTACATATCGGAAATCATTGTAGAGAGAGGACATTCTCCAGTCCTAATGTCAAAAATGCTAGACAGTTTCAAATACCTTTAGGTTACTCATGAAAACTCATAATATTTATGAGGTAATTAAATGTACTGTACTGAATGCTAAAACCATACCTGTTCCTACAAAATATACAAACTGTCTTTCTGTATATAAGGGATATGCTTCAGCGTAGCTGGATATGGCTGTTTAACATTTAAACAAGTTAGTTAGGTAGTTATCTACTGGATGCCAGATGGGAGTCTGGCCCACCCAGCTGGTACACGTCACTTTGCTTTCAGCCATCATGCTGTATGGAGCCGTTGTGTTGCCCTCTACCTTGCCTGCCATTTTGCTTTGTTTTTAGTCTACTCTCCTGGTGGGATTGTTGCCTGTTTTGTGTTGTGATACATCTTTTGTGCTTTTTCTGTGTTTGTCTAATGCTACTATTATGCAAATCCACAAATTTGTTAAGCCTAAGGTGTGCAAGGGTAGTGCCAGGTGCAAATGCCCAGTTACTGCCTCTAGAACCTGTACCCATCACCACCTGTTCTTAATGTTGACGCTCATGTCCTTGGCACTAGTCGCAGGGGCATTACTGTACAAGCAGTCCCCGGTTATTGGTGGTGATTCTGTTCCCAATGGCGCAACGATATCTGAAAATCAGAGATATAGTGCCGATCCGCTGGTGATTCTGTTCTCAGTGGCACAATGATATCCAAAAATCAGAGATATAGCACCGATCCACAGTTATTGCTGCCAATCCTTGGTTATTGGCTTTGATGACTGGGGATCGGTGGCATTATTAAGCGGGGATCAGCACATTGTGGCCCCTAAAATTCAGTTATCCTCATTGCTAGACAAACGCCATAAAACTGGATTGGCAATAACTGAGGCCACAGATAACCAGGGATTGCTTGTATAATCTTGACACTACTTGTAGTAAGCGTTTGGAACTGGTCACCAGTGCAGTGGGTGAAGTACTCACAGATGAGGAAGTACAAGGAGAGGACTCTCAAGGTGTTGTCCAGCAGTAACACACCCCAACTACACAGTTGTTTGCCAATCCATTTAGTTCCTATCCTTCCTCCTTTAGAACTTCCTTGCTTTGCTGTCACTCCTATTGGAGCAATCTCCCCTTTGTCATCTTCGGTTGCTTTGTCAGGCGGGAGTCAACATGTTAAAGTGCTGGTAATTAGGACAACCTCTGCTAGGATGGTCTCTGCTCATTCAGGAGGGGAGGAATCCCCTTTGGGGCAAGAAGAGACTACCAACCCCAACCCTACTTCCCTTTCAGCTGTGGTGGAGATCGAGGATCTCTGGGAGAGACTCCTAGGTCTCCAGGGGATTCCCTCAGTGCAGAGCTTGCTGTGTCACCTGAGGGCTTCTCACACCCTTGCTATGCCTCCTGTGACTCTGTGCAGTGACAGTCTCACATTAACTGTCATGATGACTGCAATGGCTAAGATGCTTATGAACATTACCACACACACCCCTCTGTTGATGACCCCGGCTATTGTTGACCCAGCATCACCGCACCCCCTGCCATACCTTTTAGTGTTGTCTCTGCTCCCCCCTTCATCGGGGATAGAACCAAAAGGTGTCGTCGTCTTCATCTTCATCGTCTTCCTTGTCGTCATCTGCTGCCTCCTCCCCTTCTTCTTCCAAGGCCCACCAGAGGAGGAAGAAGGTTGCTTGACCTGCCTGGAAGAAGTCCTACCATGGGTTGTTTGACTTGGTGCCTCCCTCCATGGGGGGGGGGAGATGGGGGTCTCGCTCACTCCCCAGTCTTCAGACTTGGGAGCCATGTCACAGGTCTCTTTGAGACCTTGTGATTTGGGAGCTTCCAGTGCATGAGTCCAAGAGTACTTGTATACCCGAAACTAGTTTGGGGAAGTCACCTTCCAGAACTAGTGTAGTGCCTACCTCGACTCGAGAAAGCTACTGATGATCGCATATGTGATTTGTGAGCATTGAGTACACAACCGTCTAAGCAGGATAGTGACTCTCCAGGTACTTGGGTGTCTACAAAACCTCAAATCACCTCCACCAGCATGAAGGAGTCTGCTCCTCGGTCTGGTGAAGGCACTACATGAGAGCAAGTGGAGAAGCAAGCTGGTGCTTCTTCACCTCCTGCCACCACTCGTCTGAGTATGTAGACAGAGTCCCATTCAGGTGCTGCTGACTCCAGAGCCTGCGCACTCTGAGAAGCATCAAGGAGGCACCCCTACACAGTCTTCTTTTTGGCCGGAGGCCATGGCCTCGAAGAAGACTGGAGCATGTTGTGAGGACAGCACAAGCTCACACCCGAGAGTATGCAGTCGCTCTCCCTCTTAGACAAGCTTCTTCCCCCTCCTCTGCCTTGACAAAAGAAGTACTACTTGCCCTCGGAAGAGCCACTGCCGATGAAACAGGTTGACCCAGACTTGGTTCGCTAAGGTTCCGGGTCTGTTGCTGCAGCACCTTACTGCCAAGAAAGAGCATTGCTCTCACGCAATAAGAAACAGCGAACCCAGAAGCCACTGCCATGGCACCCTTCCAGACAGTCTCCTGGCTGGACCTGTAGTCATTCACACCACTGTCCAAGGTTGCCTTCTCCTAGGGATCTGTTGTCCCAGGATTCCTCCTTCAGGAGACTGTGCCAATTTGGAAGTAGGGCGATCACCTACCTGACCCACCAGACGTCAAACCTATAGGCGAATTTGGTCTTACTGATGGATGCTATCCTGAATTGTATTTCCAAGTTCGGTGGCCAAGAATCTGCCCTGGCTCTGAGGAATGTACCATTGCTGGGGTTCGCCTCTTTTTCCCAGGGAGCAGGTAGATGTTATGATGGACAAGAGTCGCATCAATGACAACGACTGTCTTTTTCACCAGGCAGTGACCAAGACTGCTAAGTCTTTATGTGCTCTTGCAGCCCAACCTTTGGTTCAGGCTAGCACTTCCTCCACAGGCCCCAAGAAGAACCAGGCTGCGAAGGGTATCGGGGGGAACACCCAGCCTTCTTCTGCTCCTGCTAAGAAATGAGTGCAGTCGCACCCCTTTCAACCTCCCTTCTAGACCAGAAAGGGGGTTAAAGGTAAGAAGAAGAGAGGAGGACACTAGGGTCGGCATTCCCCTCTACATGCTGCTGTTGGTGGTGGGTGCCTGTTGAGCCACTGGGCAACTTGGCAACAATACAGAGCCAAGACAGGGGTAACATATGTCCTTCAGGAGGGCTGTCTACTCCCCTTTCAGTTTTGACCATCCCTCACCAGCAACCTGGTCTATTTCTGTTCATATGTAACTGGCTCACCAAAGGACTACAGTAGTGGGATATGTCAACAAGCATGTAGGCCTAGTGTCTCGTTTGCTTCACATGTTGATGATGCAGGTGCACGAGTGGGCGGTAGCACTCTTGGTGGAGCTGTCAGCCAGATAAATTCCAGGCAAGAGGAATGTAGTGGTAGACAAGCTCAGTCGCCAGGGTCAAGTTATAGGGACAGAATGGTCCCTTCACACAGATGTCAAGGAAAGGCTGTTCAGCATTTGGGATCTTCCTTCCATCAACCTGCTTGTCACTTGGCACAAGAGGAAGCTGCAATGTTTTGTTCCATTGTTCTAGATCCAGGGTCCATAGCAGAGGAAGCCTTCCAACACCCATGGGATGACCAGGACACTTATGTCTTCTTTCCTTTTCGTCTGATTTAAAGGGTGATCAACAGGGTAATAACCACCCCAAGTCTCAGAATGACCTGGGTAGCTCCCTAGTGACTACGTGCAGTATGGTATCCAGACCTGCTAGCTCTACTTCTCTTTGCACAGTTAACAGAGATGTCTGGATACCTGTGACAGTCCTCTGCAGCTGTATACCAAGGGATGTGGGCCGTCTATGGTTGGTTTCGTAGGCAGGGTCTCTCTCTGGTTGGAGCTACTATTCAACAGGTAGTAGGCTTCCTTGTCTTTCTTCACCAAGAGAAACTCCTATCTTTATCAGCTGTTAAGGGCTATAGGGCTGGCTTGGTTCTAGTCATCTATCTGAGGGATGTAGATATCTCCTCCTCGTGGGAAATTTTTTGCTGATGAAGAGCTTCAAAATGTTTTTCTTCCCAGGGGACTCAGTCCCCCTGAGTGGGATGTGACTCGTAGTTTTATGGAGCCTCACTTGTGCATTGCACAAGCCTTTATGAGGATCATCAGACAGGAATCTGACTCTCAAGACCGTCTTCTTGCTTGGCCTGGCATCAGCGAAGAGAGTGGGTAAACTTCATGTTCTTTATTTCAGTGTGAAACACATGAGGAGATAGGGATCAGTTACTCTTTATTTTGTCCTGGACTTTGGAGTAAAGACATAGCATCCGTCGGTCTCTTGACGCCAGATTCGAGTCCTTTATGATCCCCTCCCTAGAGGACTTGGTTGCTGATAATCCAAATGAGATGCTACTCTGTCAAATTAGAATGCTGTGGTACTATCTAAAGAAGATTTGACACCTCCTGCCTGAGTATCCCCAGTTCTCGGCAATCCAGTTTTTCAGCGCTTTTCTAGCGATGACGGTAACTGTATTTTCAGTGCTGATATTCGTCGATCACTGGTTACCAGCACCAGTCCCCAATTATTGGCGCCAATCCCAGTTATCAGGGTCGATAACCCGGGATTGGCGCTATTATCGCAGATTTTCGGTTATTGTCACACCTTCAGGAATGGAACCCCCACTGATAACCAGGGACTGCCTGTATTGGCTTGACCAAGAAAGAGGTATCAAAGAACACCATGTCTTTATGTTTTTGTGAGATGATCGAATGAGTGTACTCTGCTTCGAGTGAGGAGAATCCTAGTGAGTCGGGTGAGAGCCCACAAAGTCAGGGGCATTGCTCTGTCCCTTGCATTCAGGAAGAATCTTCTGTCAGTTCCTCAGGTATTGAAGGCAGGGGTGTGGTTGCGCCAGACCCCCTTCACCTCCTTTTACCTTCGGGACATTACCCCTTAAGTCCTTGGACATGTTTTCCATGGGTCCTGTGGTGGCTGCTCAACAAGTCAGGTACCTGGCTTCCCTAAGAGGACAGGAAGCATCTTGCCTAAGGTGCTCAGTTATGAAAGAGAGAGTATGTGTGTGAATGACTGGACTCTCCTCCTTTCTCCTTTGTTCATCATCCTTCCTCCCCCTGTGAGCAGAGGATAGGTCAGGCCATCACTTGCTGGAACTGGCGTTGATGCAGGTAATTTTCATAATCTAGTTCCCATTTTATTTCCTAAAATTTTAGTTAGATGTAGAAGCAATGCCAACCCTCTCTCTAACAAACCAATTGCTTAGCCCCTTTTCGAATAATGTTGCTTTATAACCATTCATTCAAAAAGGCTCAGAAACCTGACAGCTGAACAAGCATTTCCCATTCTCTGTTCAGATGTCAGAGGCAATGGTCCCTTCCCCGATCTACATGACTAGGAAGTGACCCAGGGGTGGCGAACTACCAGTCAGTTTAGAAGCGTCCTCAGACTACTCCTACTTAGAAGTAAGTCTTCCATATGTAAAGATCAATGGTCTTTATATTATGTAGGAACATGTAAATGGCAAATATTTAAAAGTGCAGTGGACTCCCCGCATTCACGGAGGATGCGTACCAGTTCCCCCCACCCCCCTGCAAATAGCTAGAATCTGGCGAATACTTAAAAACCCTTTAAAAATGCTTAAAACTGCCTATTTTGTTAGTTCAAACTCAAGAAAAACCCACTAAAAATGCTTTTACCTGGTTTTTTAAAAATAGTTTTATCACAAAAAATGCATTTAATCATGAAATTGATCTGAAAATTCAGTAATTTGTGGATATTTCTCATAGAAAAATATTGCAAATAGGCAAATTTCCTGCAAATAATTGGTAGATATTGTCTATAGAGAAATCTGCAAATACGTGAGTCTGCAAACGTCGAGAACGCAAATATGGGGTCGTCCACTGTAATTTTTATTTTTCCCAACTATACAAACCTTAGGTTTTTAGTGTTATGTGTCCACCTCATGCCACCCCTCAGTCTGACACCTGGCCCAAAGGCAAAATGAATGCTTAACGGCCAATTGGGCAGGACTTTCACCCAGTGACCGTTAGTTAACTACCTAACCAACTTGTTTAAAAGTTAAACGGCCGTGTCCAGCTACGCTAAAGCATATTCCTTTTGTAAAGACCTCATGTTTGTATAGTTTGGAAAAATACAAATCACTTTAAAATTTTGTTATGCTTTTTGATTGGTGAAATTTTATTTATTAAAGAGTACGTATTCCAAATTGAAGAAAATTACACCAGATTCTCAGTAGGATTAAGAATTGTACATAGAACATCCTGTGAAAATGGAAGCTGAAAAATCATCATTGTTGTTAATCAAAGAAGAGAAGGAGAATTTGGAGGAAGTTCATACTGAACTTATTTGCAGATCCTTTTGTAGAGGTCAAGGCAGATCCAGAATATTTTGACCATGGTGAAGTTGATATGAAATGGTTGTATAAATAACCTTTATACAAAGGTAAAATAAATTAGTTTGTTTTTTCTCAGTTTTACTCTTTGAACTCTGTTCTGTATGCACTAGTTTAAGAAATTTCCTGGTGTCTGTTTCACTTTTCTTGTTCCCATATACATATGATTTCCAAATCAGGAATTAGTGTTGTCATTGGTTGACATTAATTTTTCATCCTTTTGTTATACAGCATTTTGTGTATGCACTTGTATAAGTATGTACCAGTTGTAAACTTGAATATTTACATGAAATGTTATGCATAGTAGAAGTAAACATGAAATGTCATGTATTGTGGAAGTAAAAAGATTGATAATTTCATTAAACATCAATGAAAATTAGATGCAGTTTTATTTGTTTACTTTTTATATAAGTCCTAATGCTTTGTGTCCAGTGGGCTGACTAAACTACTGGGTTATTGTACAGTATTCTGTTTTAAACTAACCAGTCAGAAATGTTGAGACAAGACTTGCTTTGTAAATGACTAGAGTACTGTAGTATTAATCTGTTTTAAGCTTACCAGTCAAGTGATAAGACAGGGCTTGCTTTGTAAATTATTAAATAATGTTTGTATCTACACAATATACAAACCATCAGTCCTTTACATAAGGAACTACTTTCAGTGAAGCTGGAAAGGCCGTTTAACTTTCGAAGAACGTGGTTAGGCAGCTAACTACTGTCTGGTTAGCAGGAGTCCCACCTGTGTGGATGTAAACATTCCAATTTCCTTTCAGCCTTTGTGTGATGAAGACACGTGAGTCTTCTGTCTGTCCGACTTGCCGTTTCGCTTTTTTCCTGGTGGGATCTTTCTTTTTTATCTCTATGCTACATTGCTTAATTGTCTGTGTTTGATATTTATTTAATATGCAAACCCACGAACCATCTAAACTTGTGCAGAAGGGCAGTGTCCTTGAACTCTATGTGTGACAAGTGTTGTTCCTGTTACCTGTGCAGAGGGTGAAGTTTACCAACAGGAGCCAGTACAAGAAGGCATCCAAAGCATCGTCTGGTGGTTACATGCCACTGACTATGCCTTTGGTTGCTGACCCTTCTACATTTCTCCCTCCTGCTAAACTTCCCCCCCAAGGGTGTCTCTCCTTTGGGAGCAATCTCTCTCTCGTCATCTTCACTTGATTCATCAGTTGAAGACCATGGGGGGTTGTTGGGGGGGGGGGGGGGGTGATCAGGATGACCTCGGTTTGGTGGTCTCTGCTCACTCCAAGGGAGAAGCTTCTTCCTCTGGGCAAGAGGACTCTACCTCCCCTAACCTGACTGTTTCTTCTTATGGTCAGGCAGACGAACTGGGAGACTTATAGTGGGGCAGATAACAGAAAAATCTTGCAAATGATGATACAAGCATCAAATTTGGCACAAGTGTCCTCCAAGGTATACTAATCAAATCTGCCCAATTGGCCAATTGAAAATCCAAGATGGTGGCCATTTTCAAGATGGCCGCCAAAATAACCACCCGAAGTAGATGTTTTGCTCAGAAATATTTGTAGTTGTCTGATTTGCATGATTTAAGTGTGAATTCCTATGTTTTGAAGCCTGCTGAACTATATTTTCCTGTTTAAAAAGCACTCTGAGACATATTTCTCAAGATGACCACCAAGATGTTTGTCTTTCTTTACATAAGTTTTGTCCCGGCTAGTACATTTTCAAAGTTATGCATACTGTGCTGCTGTTCCTCGATCTGCTACTGTTCACAAATGCAGCTGCTGAGTGATGTGCAGGAAAGCTCTGCCTGAGAGCACTTGCATCTTCCTTTGCAAACCTTCTTACAGGAGCACTTTGTCAATTCTTGACAGCTTTCTGCAATTGGTGGTAGCGTTGTCCAATGTAATCTGTCATGCTTATCCTTTCTGTGTCCACCCCCATTCAGCTGGACTGCTCATGTGTGGATTACAGTGGGTTGCCGAGCCCCAGATGATCCCAGCCTGGTAGGCTGCACGCTTTGCATGTTCTCTGAGGGCTGCCTGTGTTGGTGGAATTGAGTTGTACGGCAACTGGAGGAGGATTGGGGTTTTTGGTGATGTATGCTGGTCGAATATTGGTGTATACTTCTGGAAGCTCTGGAACTTTTTTACCCTTCATTTTTGACTCTATATCTAGTTTGAGTGGCTCACGTTCATCACCAGGATTTCCTGTGTTTGGATGCTGGAAAATGGACACACTTGTGCCGTGTAAAGATGTTTCAGCTGTGGTCGCAGTTGGATTTGATCTGTGTTGTCAACTGCTTCAGGTGTGAATAAATTCTTTCTCAAGATTGGAGGACAGATTACTCCATCTTCCACATACTGTGCAACAACTGCTTCTCCTAACTGTGCTAGATTTCTAGGACTCGGTCATTTGATATGCTGAACCCATTCTCATGGAGCATTTCAATTATTTGTCTCTTCCTCATCTTGGCAAACACATACAGGCCCATGTAGACTGCAAAATGTGGCTCCCGGTCCTTGGAATGCCTGTGGACATCCGTTCCTTCCTTGTATTTGGCGAAGCAGTTGTACTGTAGAAGTTGTGATGTAGCAAAGTCTGATTTCAACGCTCCATGATGGAGTTGGGACTTGTTGTCTGCACCATGTTTGATCATGCATACAAACTGAAGCAATGATGGTGGCACAGCCTGTTCTAAGTCTTTGTCATGAAAATAGCTCCTGAAATTCGACTTCTGACAGAGCATGTCTTGTCTTATTATCCCAGCGGCTTTTGCTGGATGGATCTTGTTGTTTGTATGGTGTTTTTATGTTGCATGGAACGTGTCTTCCGAACCATGTCGAGAGTGAAATTCTATCACCAGAAATACACATCTCTCACGCCTCAATGGAATGCCCAAGAATCGAACTCGCGACCACTGAGATGGCAGGCCAAGACCATACTGATCACACCACTGAGGCGCTTGCTAGATGGATCGCTTCACCATAACAGGATGCTTCTGATAGGATTGAACCTACATCAGTTTCAACAGTCAACAGAACTTCTGTGGAATGTGCAAAAGCAGCTGATCCTTGAGTTGAGTAGGATGAACATCAGGCGAGTCAACACCAAGCTGTTCCAGCCTCTGCTTGTAAAGCTTGGTCAAATCAGCAAGCTTGAAAATTGGTGGCCTCTCACTGGCATTTTTCATCTCGCAGATGTAGGTGACTAGTTCAGAGAAAGCAATTGGATATGCATCCTTCCAGTGTTCCTGTCCTTTTTCTTGCTCCCGCATCTTTAGGTATGCCCGTTCTTGGTTATATAATGCCACCAAACAGCTAGGGTGGTATTTCACTTATTGGGCTACGACATCTCCTGCACTTAGTTTGGCGAGAAGTTTTGTATCACTGAGTGTTTTGGCACATTCATTTATTCTCCTATTCATTTGCATTGTCATTGCTTCTCTAAGTTCCCCTCCTTCAGTTTTGCAGAAGAAGCATTCTTTTGTTTTAGTTTCTTGGAGCTTTTGTGGAGTCTTATTTTTACTGCCCTCATCACTAGTACCTGCATGACTTGCTCTTTTTTCAGCTCGGTGTAACTTTTTGATGTTGAACAGAAGCCTGCAACTCTCATGATATTGTGCCTTATTTTTTCTCAACATTTCCTCTATCCCAGAACCTTCATCAAGTCTTGCAGGGTCTAGCTTGATTGGTAGCGCATTGAGTGATTGAAACAGGAATATTCTTTGCCAGGTTTGTATATCCATCATCCCCTCTTCTGGCAGGATTGGCCAGGGGAGATTTTAGATCTTCTTTCTTAACCTCCTGACATAGGCAACACTTGGTTCAGTCTGTTTTCCTTGATCATCCAGTAGAGTTTGCATCCATAATTATGATGATGTTCAGGGTTGAGGGTTTATCCTTTTACCACCCTGTACATGTAATAGTATAATAGGCCTCTTATGTCCTCTAATATACAATAGGCCACTTTCCTGTATGAGATACAACTAGGTTCTTGCACTATGCCATACACCTAGTTCGATTGTTCATCCAATGTCATAAGTCCTGTGCGATCTGTACACCATCCAGATAACTAAAACCCTGTTATCCTTGGTTCGGCTCTCCCGCCTAACTGATTTGGGGTTGATTATGCAGCAATTGGGATACTAGTAGGTTGTTGGTGTGTGATGCCAACATAGATTTCCTACTTAGCTGACACTGAACCCCATGCTGAGTTTCACAGCAGTGATGTCACCAATGTGTCTTGGTAGTGCCCGTCAATCACTCCTTTAATACAGTGCCTTAACCATCTTATAAACTATAAAATACACATCAGCAGGCTTAAAAACATAGGAATCCTCACTTAGATCATGCAATTCGGACAACTACAAATATTTCTAAGCAAAACATCCACTTTGGGTGGTTATTGTAGCGGCCATCTTGAAAAATGGCCGCCATTTTGGATTTTCCATTGGCCAATCAAGCAGATTTGATTAGTATCCCTTGGAGAACAATTGTGCCAAATTTGATGCTTGTATCATCATGTTAGGTCCAAATAATATATGTACTATGAATACAATACAGTTAAAAATATCACAAGAAAGAACAGGGATGTCAATAAAAGAAACTGAATTGGAATTGAAAGTGAGGGGAATTCAAGATCCTGCTAAAAAATACTTATATTCTTCGATAACAAAAACCAGTAATGAAACAAAAACACATGCTAATAGAGATAAGTAAATCTCAAGAAGAAATTAGTAATATACAGAAAAAAGTAAAGAATCAAGAAACTGGTGCAAATTATATGGCTAATACCCCCATCAAATTCATTTGAAGTATTAATGCAAATAGCACAAAAAGATACTACCACAGAGGGAGAAGAGGAAAGTTGTGATGTATCGGAAATTAAAAGCTAAAAAAAAAGACCTTTGGAGAGAACACCACCCAAAACAAAGAAACCCACAATCAGTAGCGAAACATTGGTCAAACCAAAGACAAAGGATATAAAGAAAGAACAAAAACAAAAACAAACTAAGAATATTAATATATCCCCTAAAATAATGATAAAACCTATGAATACAGATGTCCAAAACACCAAAGAAGTGGACGAGAACTATACATACCATTAATGACTATGTCAAGGGAGAAGAGATTACTCCATCATTAATAATTGGTACAACAAGAACAAATAAAGCAATAAATATAATATGCATGATAACACATGTGGATGTCATGATTGTTTCATTGCATTGTGTAACAATGGCAAAAACATAACAAAAGATGGTTTAACAAACATTATAAGTAATTTTATGAGATGTAGGAAAAAAGAAACCACGGATTTGAGTACTCATGAAAAAGGATGCATGTGCGTCGAACACTTACTACAGACAGTCCCTGGTTATCGGCAGTCTCAGTTAATGGCAATCCAGTTTTATGGCGCAAAGGGCTGAGTTTCGGTTATTGGTGCATAAGGTGCTGATAAAAGAGTTATGGTGCCATAATATACCTAAGAGAGGAGCTATAAGTACCATAAATTGCCGAGTTTCAGTTAATGGCAGTTTTCGCTTATCAGCACCCAGACAAGAACGGAACCCCCACCAATAACCGGGAACTGCCTGTATATCAAACTCGACTGATGTTAACATAATATTTTCAATAGCTATATTATACAATGAATCTTTATGGTCTACAGACAAGATTACACCTATGTGAGGTTCAACGGTTATTAAAAGAACATGAATCAATGACATTGTGTTTATAACATGTGAACAAAAAAATACCAACAATAGGTAAATATATGCCTTAGCATCAGCATCCTGGGAGGAAGGAAATTACAAAGTATGTTATGGCAAAGTACCTGTACACTTTACTAACTTACAAATATCAAGTATTAAATTAACAAATAAAAAACGATAATTATTAATTTATAATTTATACAACCAATCTAATGAAAATTGACACTGATAAACTTTAAGGTCTACTTAACAATACCAAGGAACCTACATTAATGGTATGATATTTTAATGCTCACAACCCGATATGGGAATGTAATTGTACAAAATCCAATAGAGCAGGAAATAAAATAGAAGAATTTATGGATTCAAAATGATGTATGCTGTATAAATGATAACGAAATCAACACATATTTTTTCAAAATCACATGGAACATTTTCCTTGGTAGACTTGACTCTGTACAACAATCATGGTAGACAGATTAGATTGGAGATTTGAATACAGTTGATGACTTGCATGCTAGTGATCATTTCCCAATATTAATTTCATTTTTACAACATAATCCTGCCAAGTTTGTCCCTTGATATAACATTTATGAAGCAGATTGGGAACGATATGAACTCCACACTAGGGGAATATCCCACCATTTGAATATTTACAAGATCATAATGAACCAAGTAGGTTTCTTGTTGATTTCATAAAAAATGTTGTTGATAAAGTAATACAAAATCAAAGACACATATATAGTCCCCCATTACAATCTATAACAAAATCAAAGTCTCATCCAACAGAACACAAAGTTCCTTGGTTGTTAGACAAACTAACAGAACTAATAAAAATAAAACACCAAATTGGAAGGCACTTAGATCATTTGAACAGAAAGTTCAGTAAAATAAATAAAACATTACCAATATTAGGAGGAACTTTGCACAAAATTACTAAATTATTGATAGAAATTGATACATTGAAACCTCTGTATAACAAAATATCTGCAAAAATTAAAAAGGAAGTAATTCAAGGAAGAATCATTTCATGGAGGAAATATATATCTGATAATTAATAATACTCCCATACAAAGGATATGGGAAAAATTTAGGAGCCTTACATTAACCCCTTTGCCACTGGGACGTACTCATGTACGTCTTTTATCATCCAGCAATAAAAGACCGTGATTAGGGTTGCCAGACGTCCCGATTTCGCGGGACGTCCCGGATGATCATGATTTTGTCCGTAAACCACATAGATTTACGTAATTATAAACCTTTTCCCCTTATGTTTTTTTTTTTTTTTTTTTTTTTTAGTATGTCGGATGATAGTGTTTCAGAGTCAGGGTCTGAATACCTGCCAAATCTATCAGATGATTATAGTGATAGTTCCTTAGAGGATGACAGTGACGAGTGTTTGGAAGACATTGAACCTACTGCTGATGAAGGTTGGCGGTTCATAACTGATTTCACCTGCTTATGTGATGCATTTTGTTATTTATTTTTTCTTTTTGTGGTGATGTAATTGACAAATTGTGTGAATGGATGAATGCTTGGGCAGAGGAATATTTTTGCTCAACAGGAAAGTGTAAGGTGAATGGACTTCTATGGAAGCCTGTTACTCATGATGAGAGGTATGTTTTTTATAGCTTGCTGATGATAATGGGGGTAAATAAAATGCCCCGTATGTATAAGTAGTGGTCTGAGATGCTATTGCTTTCATCATTATTATTATTATTATTATTATTATTATTATTATTATTATTATTATTACTTACTTATTATTATTATTTATTATTATTATTATTATTATTATTATTATTATTATTGACAATCAAAAGCCACAGTAGTGTTAAAAATATATTATTGTACAATGGTAAAAAATACAAGGAGAGACTTTCGGATACTGCTCCGTATCCCTCTTCAGTCCTACTGACGGTCAAACAATGGAGGGAGCGTTACAACAGTGAAAAAAAAGAAAAAAAAAATATATATATATATATATATATATATATATATATATATATATAATATATCAACTGGTTCAAGGCGGATGGATCTTAGTGTTGGTCAGGGAATCCCCGTTCAGTTGTTTCTGTTGGCAAGAAAAACTGGAACGGCGAAGTGGTCGTTCAGGTGATTCCAGCTGAGCAGACACTCCATTGGTGCCATGACTTGAAGCTGTAGTAACCTCAGTCATCTGGGATAAAAGAGAGGTGGGAGCAACATCAGGGGTCTCACAATCACCAGACATATGAGTCCTAAAATCGTTGACAAAGTGGTCAATTATTAAAGAATTGGTAAAACTATCTTCATCAGTGAAGGTTTTGTTCCCTTCAAAAGCACACCCCTTTCTAATAGCAGCTCCTTCCACTAGGCGACAAACACCAACATCCCCACTCTTAAAAATGACAGAGGCACCATTCCAATTGATGTTGTGTCCTGGAACGAATGAACCAGTTATCTATATATATATAATATATATCATATATATATATATATATATATATATATAATATATATATATATATATATATATATATATTCCACTGTTGTAACGCTCCCTCCATTGTTTGACCGTCAGTAGGACTGAAGAGGGATACGGAGCAGTATCCGAAAGTCTCTCCTTGTATTTTTTACCATTGTACAATAATATATTTTAACACTACTGTGGCTTTTGATTGTCAATATTAGCCTCGTTACGGAGGTTCCTTAGTTCATTATTAGTATTATTATTATTATTTTTAGTTATTATTATTGTATTTCTGGGTCAGTTCGTGTCCCTTCGTGAAATAATCCCTTAAGTTCATTATTTCTAGGTAAATGATACTAACATTACCAGAGAAAAAACAAAAATAGGAGGATGTCAGAGTAACTGACTCGCTCACCCTAAATAAAAAGAGGGTGTTGGTATGGTGCTGGGGCGAGTGAAACCACTACCACGAACCTCTTGTCATTTAGAATTCTCCTTCATCAAAATCCCCCTCCCTGAGAGAGCTGGCACACGGCCGGCGCCAGCAACTACTACTACACACCCTCCCACGCCGACCGCAGCGCCTCTCGTGGCCATCCTTTACGTTAGCGACCTTCCACACACACGTGTTCTCTTTTGCTCTGTGTTTTGTGTAATTTTGGATTTATCTTTCGCTTACGATGGAACTCCAAGCAATCGCCGCAGCTAAGTTAAGTACCCCGAAAGGTTATACACTTGTTTTAGCCAGCCAGGATTTGTTTTAACCGTTTTTTAGGTTCAATAATAGGCATCCTGGTTTGGCGCCAGGCTCGCCTCGTGTTTCATTTAGCCCCTTCGGTCTTCTATACCGTAGTGGCTATTTCATGCTGTGTATATGCCTATATCATGTTTTATATTGAACGTGGTGCGGAAGGTGCTACTTCCATTCTATTGCTTTACATCGTACTATTCGGAAATCCTTTGCCTATGTCTTAGCTCAGTGTTCATGCATGCATGTCCCTTTGTCTAGGTCTGTTAGGCGTGTGGGCTTTTTCACCATTTTATCGCTACATTGCTCTTTAGTCCAGCCATCCTGGCCGTCGCCCTCCGTTTTACGTATCGGCAGAGGCCAGCTCCCGAGTTGTTAGTCTGTTTTCCTTCGGGGAGGCTAGCCTAACTTCTCCTGGACGACCTTTCTATTTCTCCCACTCGTGATTTCCTTCCTTTCATTTTTATTACGATGTATTTATTATGGGTTGCATGTTTGAGGCGGTTAGTTTTAGCCTAGGCTATGTTTAGTATGTCCCGTTCGCTTCGTGGTTCACCTACGATCGCGACGGGCCAGCTGATCGCCTCGGTCCTTCTCTCAGGGCCTCCCCCCCTCTCTCTCCTCCCTCGTGGGGGGGAGATAGTCCTCGCTCGCTCACGGTCGCTATGGCTACCATCCGAGCACCCCTCCCCTCTTCCTCCCTTCCCAGGGAGGATATGGGAGTCACGGATTTGGTCTTCTCCGGCACTCTCTGTATAGCTCTCCTCTTCCCTCCCCACCGTTACAGCAGTTCGCTGGCTCCGCCAGCTCCTTGGGGGGGGTAACGGAGCAGCTTCAACATGCTTCCCCTGTATCATGTTTGTTGTTGTCTCTTTCGCTTCTCTGGCGGAGCACCCGCTCACCATCCGTGTGCTCCGTTGGGTGGCGGAAGAGTTTTACGGTGGAGCTACGCTCTGCCTGCTTTGCTTATTTTGTTTTTGTTTTATTTACTTTAAGTTTTATGGGTAATCTTCTCATGTTCTCCGCTGTGTTTGTACCCTCACCTCGGTGTACTATCTGTGTATGAGCAGGTATCTGGTTTGACGGAAATCTTCGCTCCGGTGTACCGGAGTTTTCAAGCCAGTTTACGATGTCCTATGGACTTTTTCTCACGGAGTACAGAAGAGGATTATACCCAAAATAATTTTCACTCCGGCATGCAGCGGAGCTTCATATCTCTCAACAGGTTAGCCCTGTTAGTAACTGCTGATACTTATGTATCTGTTCACTTACAGGCTACCAACTGTCAGGAGGCAGGGTGTAACGCCATCCTGCAGGACCCTTGCGGTCATGAGGTCTGCCGGACCCACGCTCCCTGCTCTGTCCGCCACAACGATATGATTGTGTGGCACCATGAAGCCTGCTCCATTTGTTATGATCTAGTGGAACAGTTTTCTACCGGAGTAAGTATATACCGGCGTAGGTATTGTCTCTGTTTTTGGTATATACTGTCAGATAAACCTGTGTAAATATATTAATATGACTTAGTCATAGTTGTTAATGATATATCTCCGGGGCTTCGTTGTAAGGATTACAATGACCCTTTATTTCAGGCTACCGCCGTGAAGGACGCCGCGTCGGCTACCCTGAAAGCCTGGGTAGGAGGTTTTGGAGAGAACGTATCCAAGGGGCAGCCATACATTTTAGACAAGAGTATGGCTGTCCGCAACCTCCCAGGCGGCAAGTCGACCGGGTACGTCGACCCTGCAGCGGCAGCTCCGTATATTGCTGCCATCCAACAACAAGTGTCGCAGGCATTGGCGAAGGAGGGAGCCCCGGGGATTGCCGAGGATGTTGCCACCCTGGACATCAATGTGAAAGGGAAACGTGAGCAAAAGACCCTTGATAGGACATCTTCTAAGAAGACTTCATCCTCAACCACTCATAAGTCTCCAGCTCACCACCCCGGAGCAGAGAAAGCGAAGTCATCCTCGTCTTCGCATTCCAAAGGGTCTAGAGGCAAGTCCTCTAAGGAGAAGGCCCGTGCTCCCTCCGAGCCGGTACCTTCAACGTCCACCGGAGCACGTCCGAAGACCCCTGCTTCGACCAGTACCTCTGATTCCTTCGATCCTGTTACCTTTACAGCAGGGGTAATGCAACAGGTGGGAAACATGGTGGGCGCCATGATGAATGACAGGCTCAATCAGATGCTTGCTCAAATTTCCACCTCGTTTGCACAATCTGGTCAGTCAATCCAGAACATCTCGGAGCGACTGACGAACCAGGAAAACTTGCTGGCAGGCCTTAGGGAGAATCCCCCAGCAGTTCTTCCCCTGGCAGGCACGGGAATGGCCACAATGCCAGATTATGACTCTCTTCCCCCATTCACCATGAGCAACCCTTGGAGGGTCGCAGCCTTCGCACCCTTCAAGGATGGAATGATCTCCATTCCGGACTGTGGAACTCGTTGCATTGAGGACTTCGAGTTCCACCCCGCCAATCTTCAATCACCTTTCATGGGGTATGCTCGATTGACGGAGTCGGCTCTGAGGAGAGAGGACAAGATCCCGAAGGAGACTGTAATATACAGTCGGGAACAAGCCCAGAGAGAATGGGTCAGGTGCCTTGAAGAATGGGACTGTTCTAACACCAAACTTCAGGCCTTCAAAAGCCCATTCACCATTTTTGTGACGGAGGAGGACACTCCACTCCCCTTCACCACAAAATTGGCAGAGGTAACGATCCAAGCTGCCATGAAAGACGAGCCTCTTCCCCAGCTGAGAGAGTCGGATCCAACGTCTCCGCTCTTCCCAAGCTCTGAGGATCTCTGGGCTGACCTTCCAGCTTCCTTCATGGTTGGGAAGCTCAAACCGGACTGTGCTATTGAACAGTTCGGGGAGAGACTTCCTAGACTACCGGATAATCTGATCCAAGTGGAGTTCGACGCCAGGACCAGGTTGGGGAGGACTCTTAATGCCTTAGTCATGACAGAGGTTGCCGCCATTACGTATGGTACGGAACCTCTGTTCAAACTTCTGGCAAAGGCCCAAATGCAGACCGTACAGTCCGATCTGTATGATTTCGTTGTAGCAAAGCGAAACTGCAGGAAGCATGTCCTGCAGGAAGCCACCATAAGGCATGAGCCTAATAAACTGCTCTTGTCTTCTATCTGGGGAGCTGACCTCTTTCCTGAGTCTGCTGTAAATGAGATCCACCACAAAGCGACCAGGCTCAACCAGAGCCTTAGGGTCCGCTGGGGACTTACTGGTAAGAGGAAGCCAGAAAGTACCCACTCTGGTTCAAAGAAACTAAAGAAGCCTAAAAAGTTTTCAACTTTCCAGGCTCCACGGCAGCAACAATTTGTTCAAGCAGTCCCGGTTTCACAAACCGTGCAACCATCGACTTCAAAGAACCAGAGCCAGCCCATCCTCCTGTTAACGTCCCAGAACCAGCCCTCGACCTCCTACGCTGTTTCCCCAGCCTTCAACCCTGTTTTTGAGGGTCAGGCTTTCCAAGCCATCAACAGGTTTGGAAGGGGAAGCAGGGCTAGGGGTGCATTTCGCCAGAGGGGCGGCGGAAGTACACCCAACAGGGGGAGACACTTCTGTGGAGGGCGCGGAGCACGTCCTGCCCAAACCCAATAGGAACCCTCAGGTAGGAGGGAGGCTGTTCCTCTTCCGGCACCGATGGGGATTCAGCAATTGGGCACAAAGCATTGTGTCCAAAGGGCTGGGATGGAGTTGCATCAAAGGTCCTCTTCCATCCAAAACATTCCTTCAATTACCAACAAAGGAATTGACAGAGTATGCGCAAGAGCTCCTTCAGAAAGGAGTAGTATCAAGAGTCAAACATTTAAAGTTTCAAGGACGCGTGTTCAGCGGGCCAAAGAAAGGCTCAACAAAACGAAGAATAATCTTGGACTTGTCCCGTCTAAACTTATTCATTCGTTGCGACAAGTTCAAAATGCTGACTATTTCGGAGGTGCGGACCTTACTTCCCCGTGCGGCCGTCACCACCTCTATCGATCTTACAGACGCATACTATCATATCACAGTCGCGAGACACTTCCGCCCATATCTAGGCTTCAGGTTGGGAGACCAGGCATTCTCTTTCAAAGTGATGCCCTTCGGGCTGAATGTAGCCCCCAGGGTGTTCACGAAAATAGCGGAATCAGTTGTCCAGCAATTGAGATCACAAGAGATAATGGTAGTAGCGTACCTCGACGATTGGCTCATCTGGGCAACAACCGTCGAGGAATGCCTCAAAGCCACAAACAAGGTAATCCAGTTTCTGGAACACCTGGGGTTCCAAATAAACAAGACAAAATCCAGGCTAACGCCGGAGTCTCGTTTTCAGTGGCTCGGCATCCAGTGGGACTTGAACTCCCACACTCTGTCAATTCCATTGGTCAAAAGGAAGGAAATAGCCAAATCAATAAGACAATTCCCCAAATGCAACAGACATCAAGGAGAAACCAGGAAAGGATCCTAGGTTCTCTCCAGTTTGCTTCAGTCGCAGACGTTCTGTTGAAAGCAAAACTGAAAGATATAAATCGAGTTTGGCGCTCAAGAGCAAATGTCAAATCTCGGGACAAGTTGTCAGCAATCCCGTCGATTCTTCGCAAACGTCTCCGCCCCTGGGCGGAGTCCAAGAATCTGTCCAAATCAGTACCTCTCCAGTTCCCCCCTCCGGCGTTGGTTATCCACACGGACACCTCCCTAAGCAGGTGGGGAGGATACTCCCAATTCAAGAAAGTTCAAGGGACTTGGTCACCTCAGTTCCGTCAGCTTCACATAAACGTGTTGGAAGCCATGGCAGTATTCCTCACTCTGAAGAGGCTTCTACCAGCCAAGGGTTCCCATATAAAACTGGTTTTGGACAGCGCAGTAGTGGTACACTGCATCAACAGGGGAGGATCCAAGTCAAGGCTTGTGAACCATGTCATGATAGCCATTTTCTCTCTAGCAGCCAAGTACAAATGGCATCTATCCTCCACCCATCTAGCGGGAGTAAGGAACGTGATAGCAGATGCCCTGTCTTGGTCAGTTCCTCTAGAATCGGAGTGGTCCCTGGACAGGCGTTCATTCCAGTGGATATGCCAAAAAGTCCCAGACCTCCAGGTAGATCTTTTTGCATCTCAAGAGAACCACAAGCTCCCTTGGTATGTGGCCCCCAACCTGGACCCTCTGGCTTATGCCACAGATGCCATGTCCATAGATTGGAATCAATGGAGGAAGCTACACATCTTCCCTCCAGTGAATCTTCTATTGAAAGTCCTGAACAAACTCAGGACATTCAAGGGACAAGTAGCTCTAGTAGCTCCAGATTGGCCCAAGAGCAATTGGTATCCACTCCTCCTGGAATTGGGTCTCCGACCTCAACGGATCCCCAATCCCAGACTGTCTCAGTCAGTACAAATGAGGACTGTGTTCGCCTCCTCAGGAACTCTCAAAACCCTAACTTTATGGACTTCATGAAGTTTGCGGCTAAGAGAGATGCAAATATTGATCCCCAGAATATCCTTTTCTTAGAATTGGATAAGAGGGAATCAACTTTGCGCCAGTACGATGCTGCTGTTAAGAAACTGGCAAATTTCCTGAAGGAAACAAACGCTCGAACCATGACAGTTAATTTAGCTATATCCTTTTTCAGATCCCTGTTTGAAAAAGGTTTAGCAGCTAGTACTATTACCACTAATAAGTCAGCTTTAAAGAAAATCTTCCAGTTTGGTTTTAAGATAGACTTAACAGACTCTTACTTTTCGTCTATTCCTAAAGCCTGTGCTAGGCTCAGACCTTCAGAAAGGCCTAGTTCAATTTCATGGTTCTTGAATGACGTTCTCAAACTGGCTTCGTGCAATTATATAATGCTGTTAAGGAAAACATTATTTCTGTTAAGCCTGGCCTCAGGAGCCAGAATATCAGAACTGTCGGCTCTTTCCAGAGCCTCTGGACATGTGGAATTTCTCCCCTCAGGAGAAGTCGTATTATCTCCAGATCGTGGCTTTTTAGCAAAAAATGAGGACCCCTTAATGAGATGGGCTTCTTGGAAGGTCCTCCCTCTTCCACAAGACCCTTCTCTATGTCCGGTGACGACCTTACGAGCCTATCTGTCCAGGACATCATCCAGATCCTCAGGCCCACCATAGAAAAAGGTGGCACTATTTCAATAAAAGGGATTAGACAACAAATCCTGTACTTTATTAAACAAGCAAATCCTGATTCATTCCCTAGAGCCCATGACATCAGGGCAGTGGCCACCTCTATTAATTACTTCCAGCATATGAATTTTGATGATTTGAAGAAGTACGCAGGCTGGAAATCGCCGACAGTTTTCAAACGTCACTATTTAAAATCCTTGGAATCTCTTAAATTTTCGGCAGTGGCAGCGGGAAACATAGTTTCTCCTGACACTGTCTAGTAGTTGTAGTCGAAGATCCAGATCTCCTATCTACCTGCCTCACCAACATTTCCCCTAACCTTACTGTCAAGCTCAATTGTGCTTTGAGCCTTAGCTACCTAAAAAGGCTACATATAGAGATGTGTCCCTTATTTTTATGCTAGGGGCACTCACACTTGTAAATATTGTTACTAACTGTGACCGTTTGGTGATGTTCTCCCTTATTTTTTTGCTAGGGAGACTCACTTATATGTGTTGTAAGATGCTTACTAGTATGATTTAAGAACTGTTGTGAGTTATCCTCTATTATTTTTATGCTAGAGAGTCTCACTTGTATATAATTGCTCATAGAACCTAGTTTAAGTTATCATAAGTTAGTCTAAGTGTACTTTTAAGACCAAGTTATATTTTAAGACTAACACATGTTACATTATGTTAAGTTTAACTTTAGCTATGATAACTTTGTATTTATTTCAACTAGATTATATTCGTTTTATTTTTTCTTTCGTTTTCTTCAGACCCTATTTTGTTTTTTCCCAATCTTGTGCTAATTCTCTGGTACTATTTCACGAAGCGACACAAACTGAGCCCAGAAAAGGGATTTTGATGAAGGAAAAATCTATTTCTGGGCAAGGGTTCGTGTCGCCCAGTGAAATCCCCCCGTTTCTCCCACCCTTGCGCCCAAGATTGGCCTCTAACTTCAAGGATGGCAACGAGAGGCGCTGCGGTCGGCGTGGGAGGGTGTGTAGTAGTAGTTGCTGGCGCCAGCCGTGTGTCAGCTCTCTCAGGGAGGGGGATTTTGATGAAGGAGAATTCTAAATGACAAGAGGTTTGTGGTAGTGGTCTCACTCGCCCCAGCACCATACCGACACCCTCTTTTTATTTAGGGTGAGCGAGTCAGTTACTCTGACATCCCCCTATTATTGTTTTTTCTCTGGTAATGTTAGTATCATTTACCTAGAAATAATGAACTTAAGGGATTATTTCACTGGGCGACATGAACCCTTGCCCAGAAATAGATTTTTCCTTCGTCAAAATCCCTTTATCATTATTATTATTATTATTATTATTTATTATTATTATTATTATTATTATTATTATTATTATTATTATTATTATTATTTATTATATTTTATTGCCATTACCAATGCTGTAAACATTCATTGATGTACAGTGGTCCCTCGAGATACGAAAGGCTCAACTTACGAAAAACTCGAGATATGAAAGGTTGTTGCTGTAAAGTCCGAGATTCGCCCAGACCACCAATAACAATTTTGAAACTCGCACGCTGCCAACTGAGTAGACTCGCCACCATCCTCCCGCTCTCCCATTGAATCCTGATGCTAGTCACCACCATGAAATCCTTCTCTCCTATTGGTCAGCATCCCTCCCATGATGCATCTACGTAGCGGCGTCCATTTTCGGCCACTGCACGGTATCGTAAGCACGTGGTATTTGTTCGTTCTAACGATTTCGTTTATTAACGTAAATTCGTTAGCGATTTCGTTGTAGTATACTTTATCGTGTTGTGTGAGAACTTTACTACATACGTATATGTACTACATAACATAATTACGTACAGTATATACGTAGTCATGGGTCCTAAATAACTTGAAATTCACGGAAAGAAGAGGATGCACTCTTTGGAGACGAAGATGGAGATTATCAAGAAGTATGAAGCTGGTATGCGATTGAGTGTGATCGCCAAGGAATACGGCCAAAATCTGTCGACAATAGGCGCCATCCTTAAGCAGAAGGATGTCATCAAAGCAGCTACACCTTCCAAGGGGTCGCTATTTTGTCCAGCAAGAGGACCCACATGCACGATGAAATGGAAAGGCTTCTTCTTGTCTGGATAAAAAGACAAAGAAATCGCTGGCGATACGATAACGGAGACGGCAATCTGCCACAAGGCCGATCGCTATTTTTGGCGACTTGATGCCCAGGCAGAGATGACGGAGGAGAGGACAATCAACGCCAACCCCAGACTTCAAGGCGGTTCTCATGGGGGTTGGTTCGAGAAATTCCGTAAACGGACTGGCATCCATTTGGTGGTGCGGCATGGGGAGGCGGCCAGCTCAGACACGAAAGCGGCCGAAGCCTTTAAAAAGACGTTCGACGAGATGATGATCAACGAAGGCTACAGTTCTCAGCAAGTCTTCAACTGTTGATGAGACTGGCCTTTTGGGAAAAAAAAAAAAGCCTCAAAAGTCAGACGTACATCACGCAGGAAGAGAAGAAGCTACCCGGGCATAAGCTTATGAAAGACAGGCTTACGCTCGCACTTTGTTCCAATGCCAGTGGGGATTGCAAGGTGAAGCCCCTACTTGTCTATCATCCCAAGACTCCTCGAGCCTTCAAGGCCCACAAAATGCTTAAGGAGAAGCTTCCAGTGATGTGGAGGGTTAATGCGAAAGTCTGGGTAACGAGGCTTTTGTTCACTGAGTGGGTAAATCTGTGTTTCAGCCCAACAGTGAAGAAATTCTTGGAAGAGAAGCGCCTCCCTCTGAAATGTCTGCTGGTGTTGGACCATGCCCCTGCCCACCCTCCTGGCCTCGAGGAAGATATCCTAGCGGGGTATTCCTTCATCAAGGCTCTTTATCTTCTGTCTAACACCACCCCTCTCCTCCAGCCCATGGACCAGCAAGTGATATCGAACTTCAAGAAGCTGTATATGAAACATCTTTTCAAGAGATGTTTCAACATCACCGATACCACAAACCTCACCTTGAGTGTTCGATGTGATATGCATCCGACTCATCTACCAAGCTTGGCAGGAGGTTTCAAGGCGAACAACCTTGAATTCTTCGTGGAGGAAACTCTGGCCTGATGCCGTATCCGCCCGAGACTTCGAGGGATTCGATGTGGGCGAAGCTGGTGCTGCAGATTCAGGAACAGTTGATGATCCTGAAACTGTTTTGCAACCAGATCTTGATGAGATCGTTGCACTCAGCAAGTCCATGAGGCTGGTCGTCGACGAGGACGACATCAATGACCTTCTCAAGGAGCACCAAGAGGAGCTTACGACGGATGACCTGAAGGAGTTGGAGGCCATGCAACATATCATCGTTCAAGAGGAGTTCTCTAGCAGCGGCGAGGAGGAGGAGGACGACTTTATGACAACGGCAGAAATTAAGGATGCTCTAGCTGCTTTTCATAAGGTGCAATCATTTGTAGAAAAGAGACACCCCGAAAAGGCTTACAAAGTCATATGCTTGCACAGGTCGATGACGTTTGCCGGAGTCATTTCAGGAACATTGTCAAAAGTAGGCAGAAGCAATCTTCCTTGGATAGTTATTTTTTAGAGGCCTTTAGTAGGAGTAGTAAGCAAAAAGGAAGAACCAAGTGATACTAAAAAACAGAAAGTTGAAAGTGGCGAAAGAAGTTGAAATTTTGTTTTATATATATATATATATATATATATATATATATATATATTATATATAATATATATTCTATATCTATATATATATATATATATAGATATAATATATATAGTAAATGTATAAAAAAAAATGTAAATATCAAAAAAGACAAAAAAAAAATTTTTTTATTTTAAGTTTTTTGTAAAGTTAAGTGTTACAGTTTTGTTAATGTGTTTCGTAAAGTTTAGTTTATGTTTTCCTTATATTTTTTTATGTGTTTCGTAAAGTTAAGTGTACGTACGTATCTGCCGTTTGTCCTCCTCTGTCGCCACTTTCGGAGATAGCCTCACTCGAAAGGTAAGCTCCACATTTTACTACATACGTACGTATATACGTACAGTATTCTTGTATACCATGTACACTAATACACTTTATTTACAGGTATATTAGCAGTACATATTTAAGTTAGGTATTGAATGGTCCCAAATTGTTGTAGTATTTCATTGTTTATAGGTCAATTTTTAGCTTTATTATGAAATTTACTGGGGTGTTTTGCGGAGGCTTACGGATTAGCCATTTTACATGTAAAATGCGGTCCAAGATACAAAAAGCTCATGATACGAAGGCCGCCTCGGAATGGATTAATTTCGTATCTCGAGGTACCACTGATATGCTGTTTCTGTATGAAACCTAGGACTAAATGTTTCCATAAGAAAACTAGTACTGCTATTACTACTACTAATACTATTTTACTAATACTTTACTACTTTTTCTGCTACTTTATTTCTACTACTTTACTACTATTTCTACCACTTTATAACTTTCTGTTTCTGCAAATACTTTTTTCACTAAATATTCCTCCCTTTTTCTGATATCCCTGTTATATATAATATATAATATATTTTTTTTTTTTTTGGCCAATGAGGTAAAAATATTCATTGATATATACACAAGTTGTTTTCACATAAGAATATAAAGGAAAAATATGAATAACATAAAATTTAGTGGGAGCAAGTGATGATTGATATACTACTCCCAATCGACAATGGGTCTCATGCGGTATGCAAGCATTTGCAGCAATGCAACAGGTTGGTGGCAAAGGGGTTAAGGGTTAGGTTGCCTGATGTGCCTTCTGTCTAAGGCATCATCCTCCACAAAACCTCTTCTCCCCATATCATCTTAAAAGAATACTTGATCCAAAAGAAATAAGCAACATAATAGGAGAAAACTTAGCAAATGTAAGTAGTGATCAAAATTTGGATGAACACTTCCGCTCAAAGAAAATTAATATGTATACATTTAATAACAATAAATTTTGAAACCAAAGATATATATTATAACAGAAAATTTAATATGACAAAGTTAGAGTATGCTCTCTTATAAAGCAAAAAATCTGCTCCTGGAGGTGACAATATAGTTGATTTGAGATGATCTGCCACTTAGCACATTGGGCAAAGTTATACTTACCACAGCTGTATAATAATTTATGGCTTCGAAATTTATTTCCTGATGAATGGCATAAAGCTATTATAAATCCAATCCCCACACCTGGAAAGGATCCAATTAATGTATATAAATACTGATCAATTTCTTAAACAATCTACCTATGCAAATTGTTAGAGAATATGGTGAATGCTTGACTAACATGGCACATTCAAGAGAATAAAATTTTGACCCCAACTCAGTTTGGGTCACAATGTAACAGACCTACATGGGATTCTCTCTCTTACTTAAAAGACCATATAAGTAGAGGTTTTGAAGGAAAACAAATTACTATAGCTGTCTTTTTTGGCTTTGAAAAGGCATACGATAGATACCACATGGAGGTATACTATATTAAAAAGTTTACAAAACAACAAGATCCGTGGACATTTACCTATGTTCATCCAAAACTTTTTGACAAATTGCAATTTTCAAGTGAGAATTGATGATGTATTGTCCAGAACACTTGAAAATGGTGTTCCACAAGGAAGCGTCCTTAGTGGCACACTCCTTACTTTAGCAATAAATTTTATTATTTGTAATAATCTACCTACCGGAATTAAAAGTAACCTGTTTATGGATGATTTTGTCATATTTTATTCAGCATCTCACTTAACAAATGGCAGAAAACATTAACAGTTCTTGATTATCTCCATCTTCGTTCTCCATAGAAAGCATCCTCTTCTTTCCGTGAACTTCAGCAACATTCTTGGGACCCATGGCTAATAACGTAAGTAATTAAGTTCACGCACAACACAATAACGTAACTTACAGTTCAACGAAAGCGGAAATTTACATTAACAAACTAAATATATGTGAACGAACGAATTCCAAGTGTTTACGATAACGCTGCCGCAAAAAATGGTCAAGGAACGCCTTTACATAGAGGCATGATGGGACAGATGCTGACCAATAGGAGAGCTGGATCTTACGGCGGTGACTAGCATCAGGAACTAATGGGAGAGTGGGAGGATGGTGACGAGTCTACTGAGTTGGCAGCGTGCTTGTTTTCAAATTGTTCTCAGCGGCCCAGGTGAATCTCAGACTTTACCGTTTCGCAACCTGAATTATTTTCGTACACAGAAGCAAAAAAATCTTCGTCTTTGCTTTCGTAACCTGAATTTTTCGTACGTAGGGACTTTCGTATGTAGAGGTTCCACTTACTAATCACAAAGATTTTGCAGTTTGGCCAACTGGTATACTATGATTTCAGATTTTTAAATTTACCTCTTCACCTTACTTCCACCTTTTATTTTTATAAAGCACAACTGCTTGAGTCTTTTGTAAGGATAATTTAAAGTCCATTCATCTATTTTTATCATATGTAGTTTTATTAATGATTTGCTCTGCATGTTTTAATGTGTTTCGTAAAGTTTAGTGTTAATGATTTCTACCAGTTTTTAATGTGTTTCGCAAAGTTAAGTGTTCATGTTTTCTGCTATTTGTCCTCCTCCTCTGTTGTCACTTTCGGACATCACCTCACTCGAAAGGTAAGGTTCCACATTTTACTACATGTGTACATACAGTATTTCTTGTACCCTGTACACTAATACACTTTATTTACAGGTACAGTCATGGTTATGTTAGGTATTGAATGGTCCAAATTGTTGTATTTCATTGTTTATTGGTCAATTTAGCTTTATTATACAATTTACTGTGGTGTTTTTGTAGTGCTTGGAACGAATTAGGCAATTTACATGTAAAATGTAGTTCTAGATGCGAAAAAATCAGGTTACGAAGGCCGCGTCGCAACAGATTAATTTTGTAACCTGAGGCACTACTGTATTTGATACTCACTTAAACGGGAAAGTCCACATAACATATATGAAATCAGAATGTAAAAGAGCATTAAATCTAATTAGAAAATTATAAAACACTACTTGGGGAGCCGATAGACAAACCCTTACATTACTGTATAAAGCAACAGTGCTGTCTATCATTGATTATGGTAGCGAAATATACAGCTCAACATCAGACACAGTAGTACTGAAAACGCTAGATCCAGTTCATAATGAGGGCCTTAGAATATGTTCATAAGCCTTTGGATCTTCACCAACCTCTTCTTTACAGGTTGAATGTGGTGAACTACCCCCCCCCCCCCCTCTCTCTCTCTCTCTCTCTCTCTCTCCTCCATAGAGAGTTAGTGACAATGAAAAGTGCCCTGAGAATTCAGATAAGCGATTCTCTGACCAAAAGATTATTTGAATTAAGAAATGCATTTATTAACAATCATTTACTACCTTTCCCTATTAGATCTAGAAGATTGTTCAAGTCACTGAATATAAATATAAAGCTACCTTCAATAGTAAAATTTCCTCCTCCTTGCAATATGAATAAAATAAAAAGTTGCACAAACTTAAAATATTTATAAAAAAAAGTACACATATATCCCATAACATCATAGACAACATGCAATAGAACATATAAGCCGAAAAGGTCCACATTACGCAATAGTACATACAGATGGATCTAAATCAGAATAGGAGTGGGATATCCTGCAGTGTCCCATGACAAAACGTATCAGTTCTTTCGTCCCAGTAATGCCTCAGTATTTACAGCTGAATTATGTACAATGACATTAGCCATGAAAATAACAATTGAACACTCATTTAATAATTTTGTGACTTATATAAACTCCAGAAGTGCTATAGAAGACATTCAAAGTTACAATCCCAAAAATATTATTGTAAAACAGATTGAGATATGGAATATGTTGGATCCTTGCCCATGTAGGGATAAAAGGAAGTGAAGAGGATGATAAAGCAGATAAAGAAGCAGTCCACGTGATAAAAGCAAATGTAAACATCCCTATTATTAACTATACAAGATATATAAAAACAATCCTTGTAAATAAATGGCAAAATGTATGGAATGAAGAGCCTGAAAATGATAAATTAATATAAATTGAACCTGATGTTAAGAAGTGGAGTTCAGCATATCAGAGAGACACACATACAAGTACTAATCCTGATATGCCTCTGTATAGGCCACACTTGTCTGACATATGGGCACTTGATGAGCAGGATGAGAGCAGCCTTCCTGGTTCTCCAAGAGTTTCGGGATCAAGTGATATGACACTGTGGTGTTGATGAGCAACAACACCACAGTAGTGGCATATGTCAACAAGCAAGGGTGTGTGGTATCCCTTCCACTTCATCAGTTACAGGTGCACAAGTGGGCAGTAGCTCACTTGGTAGGGCTGTCAGCCAGATATATTCCAGGCAAGAGGAACGTAGTAGCAGACAAGCTCAGTCGCTAGAATTGAGTGATAGGGACGCAGTGGTTCCTTCACACACATTACACTAAGGCTGTTCAAGTTGTGGGGTCTCCCTGCCATTGATCTGTTTGCCACCTGTCACAACAGAAAGATTTGGGTATTCTGCTCCATCATACCAGAACCATGGGCAGTTGCAAAGGACACTTTGTAACACCCATGGGACAAACTCAACACTTACGCCTTCCCTCCAGTTTATTTGCAGGGTGATCACCCCAAATCTCAGAATGACCCTGGTGGCTCCCAAGTGGCTACATGCCATTTGGTATCTGGACCTGCTAGCTCTGCTCTCTGAGGCACCGAGAGATAGATTCCCTCGGACCAACCTCCTGTGTCAACCTCACATGGAACGGTTCCATCAGGCAGTGCTGTCCCAGTGTCTTCATGGCTGAAGACTATCCAGCATCTCTCACCACACAGCAATGGAGATGGCTGGGTATCTCAGACAATCATCTGCAGCATTATACCAGGGAAAGTGGGCTGTCTTTTGTGGTTGGTGTAATAGACTGGGTTTCTCTCCAGTTGGAGCCACTATTCAGCAGAGGACTTCCTCATCCTTCTATGCAGAGAGGAGCTTCTCTCCATCTCAGCAGTGAAAGGCTAAAGGGTCACTCTGGGCCTATTCTTACACCTATGAGGAGTAAATATCTCCTCGGTGCAGATTTCTCTACTAATGAGAAGCTTCAAGAGGTCTTGCCCTCCCAGGGAACTCAGGCCCCCTGCATGGGATGTGACTCATTTTGAAAAGCCTGACTTGTGCACCATATGAGCCTATACGAGAGTCATCAGACAGGGCTCTGAACCCTCAAGACCATGTTCTTGCTTGCCCTGGCATCAGTGAAGAGAGTAGGCGAACTTCATGGTCTTTCCTCTGGTGTTAAACACTGGAGGGGATGGGATCAATTAAGGGATTTTGACAAAGGAAAAATCTATTTCTTGGGGAAGACCTGTGTCGCCCGGTGAAAAGTTCCTGTAGCTCACTTTTCTAAGTATAAATAGATCCTAAATATACCAGAGAAAAAGCTAGCATGGTATGCTGAAGTTACTACCCTCAGCTCGAACACCCCAAGGGCGTCGGTATAAGTATAAGGGCGAGTGGAAGCCACTACTCACAGGTCTTCTGCCAATTAGATTCCTCTTCAAAGTCCCTCCGACAGCAAGAGCCATTACAAAGGCTACTCCCCTTACCTTCCGCTTGCTCTTGCTACTACTACTACTACCCGCCCGCCATCTTCATTCCTGGCATAGACACCCAAGCTTGGGTGTCTATTCAACATGATCTGGATTTCTAGAGAGAGCCGAGAGTTCAGATATTCTGGCACCTGAAGCCAGGGCCATTAAGAGTAAGGTCTTTCTGAGAAGGGTTATATATGAGCACGACTCATCATCAGTGTCTGAGGCTAATTTAACCCTCTTACGCCTAAGCCCTAAAAACCAAATCGTCTCCCGTATGCTGAGGCGGGTTTGGAGTGAGCACGGAAGCGTAAAAAATAATTTTTTCAAAAAATCACAGCGCACTTAGTTTTCAAGATTAAGAGTTTATTTTTGGCTCCTTTTTTTGTCATTGCCTGAAGTTTAGTATGCAACCATCAGAAATGAAAAAAATATCATTATCATATATAAATAATGTGATATATGGTAGGGACAAAGAAAAAATTAATACATAATTGTATTCAAATAGAGCTGTGCAAAAAACGGTTAAAGCTAATGAGTTACATTTTTTTTGTTGTATTTTACACTAAATTGCAATCATTTTGATATATAACACATTGTAAAACGATCAAAGCGACACAGAAAAAATATTATCACAAAATGATGCATGAATTCGTAACGTGCGGACGTAAAAAAATGCTTTTTTCAAAAATTCACCATAAATCTAAATATTGTCCTAGAGACTTCAAATTTTTTTTCAAATTTAAGACAAATGATTGAATATTACGATACTGTAAGCGTTTTAGCTTAGCATTGCAGTTTTTGACCATTTAGGACGAGTTAAAGTTGACTGAATGTCAAAATTTTTATATATATATTTTTTTACATGCAAATATTGCAAAAATTAGAAAAGCTACAACCTTCAAATATTTTTGTTTGTATTCTTCATGAAATTGCGCACATTTTCATATATGAAACTCTATAAAACGCCTAATATGAAAAGGAGCAAATATTAGGAGAAAACGATGTACGCATTTCGGAGATTTGCGGCCACGAATCGGCACGCGGAGGAAAAGTTTTTTTTTTTTAAATTCACCATAAATCTAAATATTGTGCTAGACACTTCGAATTTGTTTCAAAATGAAGATAAATGGCTGTATATTACTAGATTGTAAGAATTGTAGCTTACAATTGGGTTTTTCGACTATTTCGGTAGAGTCAAAGTTGACCGAACGTGGTTTTTTTTCTATTTATCGTAATTTATATGCAAATATTTCAAAATAGAGAAAAGCTACAATCCTTAATCATTTTTTTTTTCGTTGTGTTCTAAATGAAATTGCGCACATTTTCATATATAAAACTTTATGTAACGGCTAGTTTTAAAAGGTGCAAACATTTCGACAATCGCACAAAAAAATTTCTGATTTTTTTTGGAAGAGTTACGGCGCGGACTTAAGGAAAATGTTTTTTTTTTTTTATAAATTCACCATAAATCTAAATATTGTGCTAGAGACTTCCAATTCATTGCAAAATGAAGGTAAAGCTACAACCATGGGTTGTTTGTTGTTGTATTCTACATGAAATTGCACACATTTCCATACATAAAACTTTATGTAACGGCTAATTTAAAATGGTGCAAACATTACGACAATCAGACGAAAAAATGTACCGCGCAGACATAAGGAAAAAGTTTTTTCATAAATTCACCATAAATTGAAATATTGTGCTAGAGACTTCCAATTTGTTGCAAAATGAAAGTAAATGATTGAATATTACTAGAATATAAGAGTTTTAGCTTACAATTGCGTTTTTCGACCATTTCGGTAGAGTCAAAGTTGACTGAAGGTTGAAATTTTGGCACTTATCGTTATTTATATAAATATATTTCAAAACTGATTAAAGCTACAATCATGAGTATTTTTTTGTTGTATTTTACATGAAATTGCGCACATTTTCATATATAATACTCCATGTAACGGATAATTTAAAACTGTGCAAAAATTATGTCAAAGTGACAAAATAATTTTTGAGATGGGTCACTGATACTTTTTAGTGTGATAAGAAAGAAATTCGCGCTTGCGCGCCTACGTAACGATTGTAAACAAAACAACGCCTTGATCCGTGAACTCCCAGCATCCCCCAAGGCGCATGATTCAAAAGTTTTTGGCTGGTAGGCCTATAAGTATTTTTCCGCGAATTTTAAAAAAACTTTTTTGAGTCGACGTATAATACGTCCAATCGGCTTACGGGAGACATTTTGACTCGACGTCTAATACGTCCAATCGGCGTAAGAGGGTTAAGTACGTCATTCAAAAACCAAGAGACCGTATGAGGGCGGTCTATTGGTCTCAGACGGGCACATGCTCTTGGAATCGAAGAGAAGTATGAATCTGACAAGTTAATATTAAAGCCAAGCTTTAATATTAATGGTACTAGCGGCTAGGCCTTTCTCAAATAGAGTTCCAAAGAACGAAATTGCCAGATTTGTAGTCATATTTTGAGCAGCTGAATTTTTTAGAAAAATGGCCAATTTCTTCACTGCTGAATCATACTGCCTGAGCGTTGATTCTCTTTTATCTGATTCTATGAATAAAATGTTTAGTGGATCAATACTAGCGTCCTTTTGGGCCGCAAACTTCATGAAGTCCATAAAGTTAGGGCACTCAGAATTCTTGAGGAAGCTTACACAGTCAGAGTTTGTACTACTTGTGTCAGTTCTGGACGGGGATCCGTTTGGGCCGGAGATTCAGTTCTAGAAGAAGCGGAAACCAGTTGCTCTTTGGCCAGTTGGGTGCCACTAATGCTACCTGTCCTGTGAAAGATCTTAGCTTGTGCAGGACCTTTATCAGAATATTCACCGGTGGAAATAGGTAAATCTTCTGCCAATTGTTCCAATCTATGGACATTGCATCTGTGGTGTAAGCTAGAGGGTCCAGGTTGGGTGCCACATAACATGGTAGTTTGTGATTGGATTCCGTGGCGAATAGGTCTACTTGAAGGTCCGGGATTTGATTGCAAATCCACCGGAACGACTTCCTGTCCAGGGACCACTCCGATTCCAGCGGAGTTGTCCTGGAAAGTGCGTCTGCGATAACATTCTTTACTCCTGCCAGGTGAGTTGCTGACAGGTGCCAATGATTTTTCGCCGCCAACAAAAATATCGCAATCAATACGTGATTTAGTTTGCTTGACCTGGAGCCTCCTCTGTTTATGCTGTGGACTACTACTAAACTGTCTGATACTAACCTTATATGACTGTTTCTGGCCAGAGTCAGTCGCTTTAGGGTCAGGAAAACTGCCATCACTTCTAGAATATTGATGTGTAACTGGCGGAACATATCCGACCACGTTCCCTGGGCTTTCTTGTGTTGCGAGTATCCTCCCCAGCCGCTCAGAGATGCGTCCGTGTGGATAGTTAAGAGACGGCGGAGGGAATGGCAGTGATACTGACTTGGCCAGGTTCCGGCGTTCCGTCCATGGACGGAGCCTTTTTGTCAAAATGGGTGGAATTATAGAGATCTTATCCTTGAGATTGATGTTGGCTCTCTTCCTCCAAACTTGATTGATATCCTTCAATCTGGCTTTCAATAGGACGTCCGTCACCGACGCAAACTGTAGCGAACCTAGGATTCTCTCTTGGGTACGCTGAGAAGCCTTTTTGTTCTTGAGGAACTGTTTCATAGCCGTCGCTATCTCCTTGACCTTCTTGGGTGGGAGAGATAGTTTGTGCTAAACAAGCACAATTTAGTTTGTGCTAAACAAGCACAATTTAGATATACCTTGAAAAATTACAAAACATTTTAAATGACAGTTTTAGACACATTACAGGAAACTCAATCAGTAAGATTAGAAAACACTAAACAAGTCTTTATCTATTGGAATTACTTGCAGAGCAAGCTGGGAGCAGCCATTTAACTTTGAAAGAAGCTGCTTAGGGTACACATTCACTTTACTTTTAGCCACCAGTGGATGTAGATGTGTCACCTCTCCCCTGTTTACAGACATGGGAACCATTGCACAGGGCTCTCCAGATCCCCATGTCATGGAAGCATCAGGTGCGCAGAGTTCCATGGACCCCCGTCACTGACACCTGTCCCTGGAAGTCGCCTTCTTAGGCCTATTAAGAACCTTCCACCACTGCACAAGCCCCCGTGTATTGTAAGCGACTGTTGCTTGGGGCTCCACAGACCCTTAGGAAGTCACTTCTCCAGGCTGGAAAAGGTTCTTCTACTGCTGCACGGGGTCCCACGCATGTAGAAGGTGAGGCAGCACCTGCACGCTGGACACCTGCCATCCCTCGTTGGGCTGGGCCCTGGTCTGTAAACCAGGAACCCTTACTGGTATCACATGGGTTGTGGGATCCTGTGCAACAGTAGAGGAACCTTTACCAACCTGGGGCAGTGACTTCCCAGGATCTGTGGAGCCCATGCACCTGTAGCTCTTGTGGCACAGGGGTCTGTGGAGTCCAGTACAACAGTTGCTTACAATACACTGGGCCCATGAAACCCGATGACAGTGGAATAATACCAGGGTCCTGGAAAGGTGGTGCCAGCCCACAGGTACACTCACCTGGAAAAGCAAAGAGGATGTCCCTCGTCAAGTCTCCTTCACCTGTAGAGGCCCCAGGCCTGAAGAAGACTGTAGCACATCTGTGGGACAGAGCCTGTCCACGTTTGCTTGAGCGAGGCCCAGGCACCTCCTGGGGGTATACTGGGAGTCAGACAGGTGTAAGGTTTGGGACTGGTCATTTTCATTTTTCCGTCCTATCCAATCCATGAAGGGATGCGCTCCGAGTACAATCCTCAGACCCAACTGGCCGTATGCTCGAGTAGCGGAGACGTTGCCAGTGGGTCTCTCCCTTGTAAAGATAGTATCCGGGGAGGACTGTGACCTAGAAGGGCTCTATGGTCCTTTTCTCCAGGACACGGACACCCTCAAGTTACAGAGGACCTACTTTGAGATCGTATGACTGCTACGTCAGTGGGCTTGCCTTGGTCAAATCTTGCCGAACAGGTTCTGAACCAAGTGATTTCTTTTGTATCAGGGCAGGAGAACTCACTCCAGTCCAGTATCCAAGATTGCTTCCTCTTCCACTTTGGGTTCAGGGAACCCTGAAGAGGAAGCCACTTTCAAGAGACTGATGCTGTCTGGAGGTAGGGCCATCCCCTACCTAGCTCACCAGACAGCTAATCTGTGGGCTAACTTGGTGTTGAAGTTCGTTGGTGCCGAGTCAGCCCTGGCCTTACGCAATGGACTGTTTCTCTCTTTCTTAGAGAAGAAATGGATGCTAATGTGGACAGATGGAGGATGGAGAGCAAAGACTGTCTCGTTCACTAGGCATTGGCTAAGGCCTCTGGGTCTCCACATGCCACTGCAGCCCGACCTTTGAGTCAGGCTGGCACTTCCTCTACAGGTCTTAGGAGTGCCCAAACTTCCAAGGGCTCTCATAGGAACACCCAGCCTTCTTCTGCCCTCACCAGGAACGGTGCGCAGCAGCTCCCCTTTCCTCCCTCTTCCCAACCTGGGAGAGGAGGCAGGGGTAAGAAGGGAGGAGGACTATAGGGATGGAGTTTCTCCCTGCAAGTTGGTGTTGGTTGGGAGTTGCCTGCTGAGTCACTGGGCATCATGAAAGTGATATGAAGCAGAAACCTGGGTAGTGGATGCCCTTTGAGTAGGATATCAACTTCCCTTCAAGTTCCTACCACTCTTCACCAGCCATCCGATCTATCTCCGCATATATGTTCCCAACTCGCAGAAAGATCTCACCCTGCAGGGGTAAGTGAAGGTGATGCTGAAAAAAGGTGCAGTAGAAGTCGTGACTGACCGGCCCCGTTGTTTCTAGAGCTGTCTATTTTTTTTTAGGGAAAGTGATGGGTGGATGGAGACCAGCCATAGACCTCTCTTCCCTGAACCGATTCGTTCACCAGGTTCGGTTCATGATGGAAATGACATGTTTAGTACTCATGGCCATCATGCTGTTGGTGGAACTGAAGGATGTTTATTTTCAAATACCATCCATCAGTCTTACCACAAGCAGCTGCGCTTAATCCATGGGGATGGTGTACCAGTTCAGGGCACTTTTTTTCGAGGTCTCAACCACTCCCCAGGTGTTTACAAGTGTTCACCCTGGTGTCGACTTGGGCCCATTTGCACGAAATTTGTCTCCTGAGGTATCTCAATGATTGGCTGGTCCTTGTGAGCTCTCGTTTGTAGTTGCTGTAGGACAGAGATCGACTTCTCAAGTTTTGTCACAGCCTGAAAGTTGTGATAAATTTTGAGAAGTCGAACTCATACCCAGGTAGAGGATAAAGTACCTGGGCATACTGATAGATATGGCAACAGTGAGAGTCTACCCTTCAGACTCACATGTCAGCAGGTTCAGAGAGGCAGCACAGTTGTTCCTGTCTCAACAGGAGCAACCACCTCAGCAGTGGCAAGTATTTCTTGGTCACCTGTCATCCTCGGAGATGAAGCTGGTCCTCTTGGGCAGCTTCACCTTTGTTCACTTCAGTAGAGAATGAAGGAGTTCTGGTATCCGGCAAGGGACTCCCTGTTCCTTCCCATTCCTCTCTCAGAGGAAATGAGACAGGATTTAGCCTAGTGGCTAGATGATGGGAACCTCGTAATAGGAGTGTCGCTTCACACTTCCCCTCCCAAGATGCTCCCGTTCTCAGATGCAATGAGTAAGAGATGAGGCACACACCTGGAAGAGTTACTGGTTTCAGGTGTGTGGAACCAGAGCAACACAATTCCACATCAATATCCTGGAACTCAAGACAATTTTCTTAGCTCTACAAGAGTTTCAGGATGGAGTGATGGGGCATACATCGAAGAGCATGGTGGATTGGTTTACCTTCAGCTCCACATGTTGGCAGTACATGTGCACAAGAGGCTAGTAGCACACTCAGAAGAGTTGTCAGCCAGGTACATTCTGAGGAACTGGAACGTAGTGGCAGACAATCTCAGTCACCAGAGTCAGGTGATGATAGAGTTGTCCCAACACCCAGACATTACAGAAAGATTGGTTGATCTTTGGGGCAGAAGTTTAAATACTTAGGATCTACTTTAAGCCAAGAGGGAGGATGCAAGGCTGAAGTTGACAGTAGGTTAAAAGCTGCATGGGGGAAGTTTGTTTATATGGTGCTTTTACGTTGCATGGAACCAGTAGTTATTCAGCAATGGGACCAACGGCTTTACATGACTTCCGAACCACGTCGAGAGTGAACTTCTATTACCAGAAATACATATCTCTCGCTCCTCAATGGAATGGCAGAGAATCGAACCCGCAACCACCGAGGTGGGACGCTAACACCATACCAACCACGCCACTGAGGCGAAGTGGAGAAAGATAGCTGGAGTGGTATGTGATAAGAAAATGCCAATCAAGCTGAAAGTCAAGGTATATAACACACTGATAAGACCAGTGTTAATGTATGGAGCAGAAACATGGGCTCTAAAAAGAAAAGAGGAAGTAAAGCTTGAGAGAATAGAGATGAGAATAGAGGTGGTTTATGGGAATATCACTGCTTGAGAGACTGGAAAATGATGAAATAAGAAGGGCAGGCTTAGTAAAGATTACAGAGGTGATAAGAGAGTCACAACTGAAATGGTATGGGCATGTGTTGAGGATGGATGATGAGGAGGGAGTGAAGAAGCCTTTGGAGGAACCTGTTAGAGGAAGAAGATCAAGAGGGAGACAGAGAATCAGATGGCGAGATAAATTGAAGGAAGATATAGAGAGAAGAGGTTTGATGGACGTTAGTGCCTTTGATAGAAGGCAGTGGAGAAGGCACATCAGGCAACCGACCCTGTAATGTAAGGATAACGGTGGGAAAGAAGAAAAATAATACACCTCTTTGCAACCCTGCAAAACAGAAAGCATCCGGGGTTCTGGTCTATAATGCCTGATCCATGAGCAGTATTAGAAGACAACTTCTAACACCCCTGGGACAATCTCGATGCCTGCGCCTTTCCTCCGTTTTGTCTGATGCGTTGTTTGATCAACAGGGTCATGATCACCCCAAATTTCAGGATGGCCATGGTGGCTCCCAATTGGTCACATGCCAAGTGGTATTCCAGACCTGCTACTTTCCGAGTTACCGAGAGAGATTCCCCCTTGGCACAACCTGTTGTAGTAGCCGTAAGTAGAGAGCAATCCAGGTTAAGAGAGGACTATCACTTCTTGCCTGGAGACTATCCAGCGCCTTTTGAAAGTGAGAAGTTTTTCTCACCACACAATGATAGAGATGTCTGGATACCTGCATAAATTCTTTGTGGCTGTGTACCAGGGGAAATAGGCCATCTTCTGTGGATGGTGATGTGGAACGAGTAGTATCTCTCCAGTCGGAGCTATTCTTCAGCAGGCAGCGGACTTCCTTGTCTTTCTTTGCTGAGAGAAGCTTCTCTCTGTCTCAAACATTAAGGGCTATAGAGCTGTCCCTGGGGAAGTCCTCTCAACTACCACTAATTACTTCCCTTACTTCATCAAGAAAATAAAGAGTATATCTGTCAAAAAAAAAAAAAGAAATTGAAAATGGGAAGGAATTTACAATAATCCTAAATAAACACAAGCAAAGGAGTAATATAACTCGCGAGGGAGCTGTACCAAAGTCAGATCTATTTCAAAACTACTATAGCTACTTCTTCTCCTTTTGTTATTACGTCAACGCGAGTTTTTCTAAGGAGAATACATAGGAGAAGAAACCTGTGGTAACATTGAAAAAATAAAAATATAGTTTTTAAACCACGCCTTTATTAAAATGTACAATAAAGTCAAAAACAATTTTTTGAGATGCCAGAATTTTCAAACAATTAATCCTGTCTACAGAAATAAAAGCGTGGGTACCAAACACAATGTTGATGAGACTTATGATGGGTCTGGTGAAAAGTCATTGCGATATCGTGTTATCTTACATTTAATAATTGTTATTATACCCTCCATGTCACACGAGACAACAGTGCAAGATAGTTTCTGCCACACCAATATACTCAAGTATTCCAATATTCAAATACACATGAATTACCAGAAAAGTTTCTATTCTTTATTGAACGTATAAAAAATTATTTCAAATAAACCAACAGGTAAGAGAACTGCATCATTGATTCAAACTAAATCAAGTGCACAAATTGTGTATAATGTAAATCTTAAAGGTTTAATAACTGGTTAAGTAATCTGCAATGGTTTGGCCACAATACAGTTTAATTGCATCAGTTTGTTAAAGAAAGCATTGCTGCAAATCAGTTTGCATTATCAAAATGCAAAAACTAAAGCAAAGCAAAATTTGTTATCCAAGCATCTTACACACCCATATATAATCATATGAAGGCAATGGTAATAATAATCCAATCAGAATCAACGTGAATATGTCACGAAAACGAACCAAGATCTCAAAATCTTAAAGGTATAATAAAAAATGTAAAATTACCAGACCTCTTCAAAACTTAATAGACTCTAATGACTTGATACCATACATCGTAATAACATTGCAGATCATACAATCATACAAACATATAATAGTTTATGATGCTTGAATACCATTTTGCATGCAATGTTTAGCACAAATGAAAACAAAATGAACTAACAACATATCACCATAATTATAAGATCAATCACAGACATTTTGATTATAGACGCAAAACAAATACAACCAACAGTTGCTTTACCATTAGACTACGGGATAAAACTTGCATCTTCACATTATTGTTTGACTAGGAGTTTTATTTTGTGTGAGACACGAGCACAGCAAGTTATGTCAATATCACAATTACACATTGTGCTACAGACAAAATACAAGAATACTAAATGATGGAGTACCTACATTGGTAAGATACGTTTTCCCATGGCGAGCAGGCGCCAAGTAAGTGTGCCGGTTGTAGATGGCAACTGGAGTCAGTATGTAATTGGGGACGCAATAAACCACATGCCTCCACCACCGTGTATCTCTTGTCCCACCTTGACATCCAATATGGCACAGTGATTCTTAAGGACCAACGTGACCCTCACCATGCCCTTCCAGCGACGCTCAGTGCAGTCCACCCCAAGGGCCGCACGCCCTGTCGTCCCCCGTGGGCTCGTTCCTGCCCTGCAAGAAGCCAGGCAGGCCATGGCGGCACAGCAACAAATGATCAACTCCCTCCGCGACCGGATTATGACACATGCTACCCCTGCACCTCGTGTCCCTTCGTCTGCAGCCCCGGAGAAGTGCGAAATCGAGCTGAAGCGTTCAGATCCTGGAGAAGGTTGATGGAATGTTGGATCGAATTGTGCAGACTACCGCCGCACGAGGTCGTCCACCACATCAGGCTATACTGCACGCCCCCTCTGCAACGAGCGCTGGACGCCAGATTCACCTCACAGGAATGGAGTAACCTCATCGCTACGGAAGCCATGGATTCTATTCGCGATATTGTGTTATGCTTTACAAACCGTGCTGTGTTATGGCCAGAGTTTTTCAATGCGATACAAGGCCCAGGCAAAAGCGTTAGCAATTATTTTTTAAAGTTTTCCCAAAAGGCCACCGATTGCAATTTCCAGTGCCCTCAGTGTCAGTGTAATCTAGCCGAATATATGTTATTACCTAAGTTAACGGTGGGCCTAAGTGATGAGGCTATGCGTTGTCATGTTTACCAATGTAGCAACGACATTAATAGTGATTAATAGTGTTAGCGCCCTTAGGGCCAGGTACTGTGCTTACGAGGCGGCCCGTGTCGACAGCGCTGCGCGCCATTGCAATTGGCGGGAAACTGCTCTCGCGGCTGGCAGCGAGATACCAGAGGCAGATCATCCGAATGCAACCGTCGCTGGTACAGGTGGGGGCCACCCACCCCCTCCCTGTGGGAACTGCGGTGGCCGCCACGCCCCCGGCAGAGTCTCATGCCCCGCCAAGTCCGCTGTATGCAAAGGATGCCGCAAGCAGGGCCACTATCACAAATGCTGCAGGAAATCCCATGCAAAACCGGCAGAATCCCCGACAGACGTGTCTAGTGCTGTGTCTGGTGCTGTGCTTGTTGCGGGCGCCAACCTCGCCCGCCACCCAGTAGTGGAGGTAACAGTCGTCCACACCGCCACAGTAGTACAAGCGCCTGTCGTCGCCGTGGCAGATACCGGGGCACAGGTATGTGTGGTGGGCCCCTCCCTGCTGTCGCGCCTCCAAGTCCGCCCAGCAGCCCTTACACCCCGTGCCGGCTTGCGGCATGTGGCAAACCTCCCCCTGAAGTGCCTTGGATCCGCTGTGTGCCACGTCACCTTGCAAGGCCGCACCACGGAGCAGGACGTGTACTTCGTGCAGTAGGCAAAGCACCTCTTCCTGTCGCTGGACGCCTGCAGGGACTTGAAGCTGGTACCCAAGGAGTTCCCCAACCCCTCCCCCGCGGTGGCACACGTGAGCTTGTTCGATGGCGTGGCCTGACGGGCCGCCCAGGTACCACCCTGACCCGCCGAGGTTCCCCTGCTGCCCCAGGAGGAGCATGCGGCCAGACTGGAAGCCTGGCTCCTGCAACATTTCGCCACGACGACGTTTAACACAGCCAGAAAGCCACTGCCAGTGATGCAGGGGGAACCACACCACATCCACCTGCTCCCAGGAGCCATGCCCTACGCGTGCCACACCCCAGCATCGGTGCCAAAACACTGGGAAGAGGAAGTGAAGGCCCAGCTCGAAGAGGACGTCACCCGTGGTGTCATAGAACCGGTACCTGCTGGGCAGCCGACCGAGTGGTGTGCCTGTATGGTGGTCGTCGCCAAGAAGTCAGGACAGCCACGCTGTACAGTTGACTACCAGTGCCTCAATGCATCCTGCCTGCAGGAGACGCACCACACCCCAGCCCTATTCGACATGGTGTCCGGTGTACCCAAGCACACATTCAAGACCGTGGCGGAGGCGTACTGGGGATACCACCAGGTGGAGCTAGACGAGGAAAGTCGCGACCTGACCACATTCATCACCCCCTGGGGGAGATTTCGTTACCAGCGTACCCCCATGGGACACTGCTCCGCCGGCGATGCGTATACTCAACAATTCGACGACGCCATCCAGGACATCCAGAGGAAATACAAGTGCATGGACGACACCCTCCTCTACAACGACAGCATCAAAGGAGCTTTCTGGCACGCCTACGACTTCCTCAAAACATGCGCAGCTAAGGGCGTCACCCTAAAGCCTGAGAAATTCCAGTTCGCAAGAAGAGAAGTGGACTTTGTGGGCTTCAACTTGGGCTGGGAGGCCTACAAGCCAACAGAGGAACGTTTGGCGGCCATCAAGAACTTCCCGATGCCGTGTCAGCCCTCTATCACCGACATAAGGGCGTGGTACGGATTCATCAACCAGCTGGCGCCCTTCCTCACAACAGCCCCCATCATGAACACATTCAGGGAGCTCCTCAAGAAGCCAACGGGGAAGTTAGTGTACTGGGACGAGGCACTCCGGACCAAATTCCATCACGCCCAGTACACGATCTGCCAATTAGCAAAGGACGGGTTGGCCTACTATGACAGGAGCCGCCCCACAGCAGCTATCACTGACTGGAGCAAAGAGGGCATAGGGTTTGTTATCCTCCAGCAGTATTGCGCGTGCAGCTCCCCCGCCACACCCTTCTGCTGCATGGGCGGGTGGTGCCTGGCGCTATGCGGCAGCCGCCATCTCACTGCCGCCGAAGCTGGCTACGCTGCCGTAGAGGGGGAGGCCCTCGCGGTAGCCTGGTGTCTCCAGAAGGCGAGGCTGTTCCTGCTGGGGTGCCCCAACCTCACCGTCATAACAGACCACCGCCCATTAACCAAGTTGCTGTGGGATCGGGCTCTTACAGAAATCTCCAACCCCTGTCTCTTCAGGCTGAAGGAGAGAACCTTGCAGTACCGCTTCAGGGTCAAGTATCTGAAAGGGAATCGTACCAGTGCGGCAGGCTTCTTGTCACAATACCCCACCTTGAAAGCTGATCCCAGCACCCACGACGTGGACCTCGACGAGGACCTCACCGACACCATAGCAGCCGCTGTCTTGGCAGCAGTAGAGCACGACAGCTGCGTCGTGGACGAGGCGAGTGTCAGACATGCCGCCGTCAGCGACCCCGTGTATCAGCTGCTCATGGCCAGGGTCCTGGCCGGGGACTGTGCCGACAGGAAGTCCCAGGAAGTTGCATGCCTTCGGCCCTTCTACGGTGTCAGGGAGAGGCTGGCCGTCGTCCAAGACTTAGTGACATACACATTCGAACAGGGCAACATTCGCCTAGTTATCCCGAAGCCTCTTCGTCAGCAGGTGGCTGCCAACCTACACGCGGGGCACCAAGGCCTGGACTCTATTCAACGACGAGCGCGCCAGACGGTATACTGGCCTGGACTCCAGGGGGACCTGCAGTATCGCCGCTCCTTGTGCGAAGAATGCGACATTCATGCACCATCCCAGGCCGCTGAGGAATTCATCATCACGCCGCCCCCCGAGTACCCCTTCCAGATGACGGTAGCGGATATGTTCCAGCACGACGGACACATGTACATGGCCTACGCAGACAGGCTCACAGGTTGGCTGGAGCTGGCCCACTTCCCCCACGGTACCTCCTCCTCTCACATCAAGACCCAGCTACTTCGCTACTTCACCAGGTGGGGGGCCCCGGAGCAAATCTCCACGGACGGTGGCACTAATCTGGCAAGCGAGGAAATGGGGAAATTTTTCAAGTTATGGGGCATGTCCATGCGACTATCATCCGCCCAGTACCCGCAGTCCAACGGTAGGGCAGAGGCCGCAGTCAAGGTTGGGAAGCGGATAATAATGGCCAACATGGGCAGCGGCGGCAACCTCGACACGGACAAGTCCTCTTTGGCTATGCTACAGTACCTCAACACACCACTCCGCAGAATGAATAAGTCACCCGCCCAGATGGCAGCAGGCAGGCAGCTCCGAGACGGCGTACCTACGGCCCGCTGGCACCTCACGGTAGACAAACACTGGTGGGCAACCCTCCAGCATAGAGAACGTCAGATGGCTGACAACGGTGCTGCCCTCACAGAGAACGGACCCTCCAGAACACTTCCCGTCATCAACCCGGGCTCCCAAGTGCGAGTGCAAAATCAAGCCACCAAGCTGTGGGACCGTACTGGTACCGTGGCGGAAACGGTCCCATACTGACTATACCTAGTCAGACTGAACGGCAGCGGGCGCCTCTCCCTCCATAACAGGAAGCACCTGCGACTCACATCATCGGGGCCCCAGCCAGGGCGGGCCACACCTGCCACGCATCCAGCCCCTCCCACGCCCAGCCTGCAAGCAGTGCGGGAGTCAGCCCATCACGTCACGCCAGGAGGCCAGCTTGGATGAATGACTACATATGACGTCTTTGACTGTCATACACCCTCCTTATGTGTAATCACGTACATTACAGCAGCATCTGTTTATTTTTTTTTATTGGATCTGTCCCATTACTCTGGCGCATGCATCCAATTTAATCCATGTATTGTTCTTATTATTGCTTATCCACATATACCCCATGTATTAATCTCGGGGGGGGGGGGGGATGATGGAGTACCTGCATTGGTAAGATACGTTTTCCCATGGCGAGCAGGCGCCAAGTAAGTGTGCCAGTTGTAGACAGCAACTGGAGTCAGTATGTAATTGAGGACACAATCAACCTCACAACCCAACACCGTGTATCTCTTGTCCCACCTTGACATCCAATACTAAAGTATTGCAGAATATGAATAGCATTGAGATGCAATCGGCACATACAAGAATGAACCATTTCAAAGTATCAAACACTGATAGATACATCAATAAAAACGCCCAAAATGACGTTAGCTATTTCCACCAGATCCAGATCATCAGCTCTTTGCTTGAAAGCATGACAAATGGATGTAGTGTTATTTGTTCTTTGCTGTGTATGCTAGTTCCACGTTGGCCGAGTGCATTTCGCGCTAGGCTACCAACCCGATGGTCCGAAGTTCGATTCTCGGCTCGGCCAACGCGGAACCAGAGGAATTTATTTCTGGTGATAGAAATTCATTTCCCGATACAATGTGGTTCGTATCCTACAATAAGCTGTAGGTCCCGTTGCTGGCTAGGTAACCAGTTGGTTCCTAGTCACGTAAAAATATCTAATCCTTCAGGCCAGCCCTAGGAGAGCTGTTAATCAGCTCAGTGGTCTGGTAAAACTAAGATAAACATATAATGCTGTGTCATGGTGCTTCTGCTTCTTAGCGAGTTCTTTATTCTTTTCAGTACAGGGTTACATCTTTCTGAAGTTGCAGAGGTGGCTGAGACTGTTAAGTATAGCTTAAGTAGTTTATGCAGTTCACTAAGCAGACCTTGTATGACAGGTTCCCCTGAGAGTACCCACTGCATATTTCGGTGATGCTATTTATTGTGCACTTCTCTTCCCTTCTTCAGAGCATCAGGGAGCATCTTCAATTGAATGGACAAGCGTTCAAAGTCCAGCTCATTCCGATAGAGTTCTTTCACATCAATTGGTATTTCAGGACTTTTCTGATTTGCAGAATCTAATAAGTGTTTTTACTTTCTCCGGCATGCCAAGGGTTGGTTGATCATTTGACACCAATCCTTTTTTATGCAGTGATAATATTTTCATTTTCTCCCATTCGTCCGGAGTGTTTAACTCCTCTTCAATGTCTCCAATTAAGAGTGCCAGACTTTGTCATTTCTGTACCCAAACTTTTTATTATTATATTATTTATACCTTGACGGTCTGGGGTGTATTAATTCTTCAGTTTCTTTACTGGTTTTTCCACTTCTTGAATACTTGACTCTTGGATTTTTTCCATTTTTCCTGTCCCACTTATGGACATCCATTTCTGGTACTGGAGGTTAATTTCATCTGCTAGCCTACTGATTTAATCTTTAGGTTTATCTAATATGAATAGATCTTTTTCCTTATAACTGAGGCAGAAGTATTCTTCTTCTTTATTTTAGTAGTAGACCTGTGCCCTATTTTATTGGAGCCAACGTACTCCCCTGCAAAATCATATCAGAAATAAAAAGATTAGTCATGCTAACTCAAATATCAATGTTAAATGTAGTCGCCTTACACGTACAAACTTTAGTTTGTTTAGTGGCTAAATTTAACCATGGTGAGCCTAATCTGGCTGTTTTGGTATGGCTACAGCGTGTTTAGTACGTTAGTTTTTCCTATAAATGTTATGAAGTACTTGTAACTTTATTCTGAACTTCTTTATCTTTATGTATTACTAGTAACTTATTTAAGTTAGTTAACTTTCATTGCTGTCAATTTTGCTTTCAACGCATTCGTTTTTGTAAATTTTCTACAACTTATAATGACATGTTGGATATCTTCTATTATATTACACTGAATACACAGAGGCGAATACACCATTTCACATTCATGCAAATAAGAGTTTACCCTGACATGTCCGATTCTTAGATTCTCCAAGATGGTTTTACTTTTCTATTTTTACAATAAGATGTTTCCAACTCTCCTATAACGGGTTTAATTAAAAGGTTCCAAGCCACTTACCCGGTTTGGTATTCATTTTTTTTGTCACATTTCTTTCGTTTCTCGTTTTAAAGCGGATTTCTTCTCTGTTATAGCTACGTTATTATTCAAAATGAAAATATTTTTCAAACCTTAAATGTCTTGTCATTTCGTCAGCCAGCACATTCCCTAGGATTTCCTTATGACTTGGTAGCAACCCAGCGCAGAATCACATAACTGAGGGTGTCATTTAGTTGGTAGAATTGACTGGATGTTATGTACCTACAATTCCTTTAAATCTCAGCACACCATTATTTTTTAATAAATTTCAGAGGTCACGGAGTCTTCACATATAGCAAATAATTCAGCTCCTAGGATAGATGTAAGTGGATTCAATCTCAAACTACAATAGAAATCAAAACTTGGAATTACAAATGCAGCTGCACTTGCTCAGTCCTCCGTGGGTCTGTTTATTTCCTGCTTAGAGCCATCTGTGTATATACTGTCTTAAGAAGTTTATCTACATTTCCTCCTTTAACTTACCAAACTCCTGAGTGAACCTAGAATTTGGTTCGTTTTTTATGAATTGTAGCTATGCATTGGTGCTGTTTTAACATTATTTTTTTTATTGTTTTTCCATACTGTTAAGATAGAAAATGCCCTTTCTTCTATGTATGCACTAAATTTTGTTTCCTCACATCCTAATGATGTCATAAACCCTTTGACTGGAAGGTTTCCTGAAGTAACTCAGTTCTAGTTTATGCCCTCTAATCTATTATCTCTTATCGTGTAAGGACGACATTCGGGCGAATGTTGTAAAAATCTGTATATCCATATGTCCTCTCTTTTAATCCATGAACTAAACTGTAGAACATTTTACCCCCTTTCTTTTGATGTATATATGTCGGGAATCCGTTCCCTCTATGTAATATTATTCATGTATTTTCATCTGTGAAGAAACACATTCACAGCAGGGGTCCTTTCCCTTTTTATTTACATTTCTTCGTGCGTGCATGACGGACACTTCACTTCCATCCACACACCGCCTATGTACAGCCTCATTTGCCAAATAGTTTGCTCGCTCTCCTCTAACTCAGTCCTCACAATTGGCGACCCAAGCAGTTTTGGCTTTGCCATTAAATGGACCCATGAGACGCCTAGTCTAGGTTCTCTGGTACTCCTCAACACCATTAGCAGACTCGCAACGGCATTTCTTCACAGAAGTGGTTTGGCGTTCAGTCTTATGGTTTGGCCCGCCATTCATGTCTTTTTGCTGACCGTAAGCGTGAGTCTGACAAGACGATGGAGAGTTCAGTGCATTCACTCGATTCCTCTGTGTCTGCCTCGACCCTGCGATCTGCGAGACGATCCTTCTTTGTGCTTGAGTCCTCCTCGATGCCCGTGCCCGCGCCCTGGACGACCACACCGTTGGAGCACTTCTGCAGTGAGGACGTTGCAACATGGCTGCAACAGCGGATGCCTTCAAATGCCTTGCCCCATGGATGCACAGCCATCCCAGGGAGCTGCCCTACGAAGGCCTGAAGAGGGAGTTCATCAAGGTCTTCTCCCTCCCAGTTCCCCAGTGAGCTGCCCAAATTTTCGACCTCGTGGTCAACCCCATGACCACTCTGGATCCCAGACTGGCCTGGCACAAGCTCCAGAACCTAGTCCTCGTGCCAGAGGTGGACCACCAAGGACGAAGGCAGGAGGTGAGCATCCTCTGTCAACTGTTCCTTCGCCAACTTGCACCCGAAGTCTGAAGCCAGATCCATAACGCTGAGACCATGGAGATGGAAAGTCTGGTGCAGCTGCCTTTCATGCTGTTTACCACCACCAAAGCTGCAAAACTCTCTTCTCCATCGGCCAACAGCCTACAGCAGGAGGCAACGGTTGGTGCAGCATACCAGCGATCTCCAAAGCCCCTCCTAGACGTCGGGTGGTGCCACTTCCAACGCCAGTTCGGCAGCAAGGCATGGAAGTGCGAGCGCCCTTGCTCCTTCCGCCCTTCAAAAAACAACGGAGGCAGCACCCAAAACAAGCCCCCATGGCAGCGGCAGTAACGAAGTCCCAACTCAAGGGCTTCTACGTTCAGGACAGCATCTGTGGCCTCAGGATGGTGGTTGACACTGGTGCCATGCAGTCAGTGCTCCCTTCATCTGCAGAGGATCACAGCTGTGCCCCTGATGACCCAACCACCCTCGTAGCTGCAAATGGAGTGCCCATCTGCACCTACGGCATCAGGGCCCAGACCATTGCGTTCCTGGGCTGGACCTACACCTGGCCCGTTGTCCTCACTGATGTATTTACCCCTCACCTGGGGGTGGACTTTCTCGCCTACCACAGCCTCTTGGTGGATGTGGCCCGCCAGCACCTTCTCGATACCGAGACCTGCCTCTCCCGCCCACTTGCCAGAGGACCAAGGACGCCCACCATCTGCTCCGTCCTTCCCCACCACAGATACGCCTCCCTTCTCCAGGAGTTTCTGGACGTCTTCTGCCCCGAGCTTCACCAGTTGGCTGGGGCTGTGCCCAAGCACGGTGTCTTCCACCATATTGAGACCAAGAGCCTCCTGACACACGCCAGGTTCCACAGCCTCCCGCTGAAGCTCCTCCAGGAAACCAAGACCGCGTTCAAAGAAATGGAGAAGATGGGGATCTGTAAAAAGGTAGCGAGTCAATGGGCATCCCCCCTTCACATGGTAAAGAAGGCAGACGGTACGTGGAGGCTCTGCGGTGACTACTGGCTCCTGAACCTAGTCACCACGCCCGACAGCTACCCCCTGCCAAACATGCAGGACCTCACCGGGCCCCTCTATGGCGCCAAGGTCTTCTCCAAGATCAACTTATTAAAAGTCGTATTTTCAAGTCCCCATCTATCCCGATGATATTCTGAAGACGGCGATCATCACGCCCTTCGGATCCTTCGTGTTCGCCTTCTCCACCTTCGGCCTGTGGAATGCTGGGGCCACCTTTCAGTGCCTCATGGACAGCATCCTCAGTGACTTACCCTTCTCTGTCTGCTACGTGGACGATATTCTTATCTTTTCCAGACCACCGGAAGAGCACCTGAACCACGTTAGGGCCGTCCTCAAGCGCCTACAGGAGAACGGACTTGTCGTCCGTTTTGACAAAAGCACCTTCGGTACTGAGAAGGTGGATTTCCTCGGCCACAAAATTACAGCAGCAGGAGTTCGTCCCATGGTGTCAAAGGTGGCCACAATGGAGAAGTTCCCGACACCAACGACCGTCAAGGCCCTCCAAGAATTCATCGGGATGGTGAATTATTACTGAAGGTTCGTCCCAGACATCGCCCGTACCAAGTGTTCTTTGACCGAGGTCCTGAAGGGCAAACCTAAGAAGATCACATGGGGAGATGACCAGCAGCTCGCCTTCGCCCAAACCAAGTCTTCCCTCAGCAGGGCCACCACTCTGGCTCACCAGGATCCCGACGCACCCCTGACGCTCACTATCGATGCCACCAACATCGTGTGCAACTCCATCCTGGAACAGCTGGTCAACGGAGTCCCCACACCACTAGTCTTTTTTAGCAAGAAGCTCAAACCCGCCAAGACTCGCTACAGCACATTCGACCGCAAGCTCCTTGCTGTCTACCAGGCCGTCCGCCACTTCAAATATCTCATGAGGGCGTCCCCTTTACCATAAGGTCAGACCAAAAGCCGCTGGTCCACACCATCAAGGCGGGTGATGCCTGGTCCGCAAGGCAGGAACGCCATCTTGCAGCTGTCTCCTAGTTCGGGTGCTCCATCGAGTACGTCCCCAGTGGAAGAAATCCCGTAGCCAATGCCCTCTCGAAGATCGAGATCAACTCCCTTCTCCTCGGCATGAACTACGAAGACCTAGCACATGAACAAGCCTCCAGCCCAAAAGTACCAGCCTACCGGACCGCCATCACCACCCTTCGCTGGGAGGACATCCCCTCCAGGATGACGCTCCTCTGCGATACCAGCACAGGATGCCCTCGTCCCCTGATACCCCCCTCCCACAGGAAACAGGTGTTTGATGTCATTCACGGCCTCTCGTACCCGTCGCCCTGTATGACAACCAGGCTCCTGACAGAGAAGTTCGTGTGGCACGGCATCAAGGAGGCTTGGGAGTGGGCCAGGAACTGCATCGCGTGCCAGAGTAGCAAGATGGGAAGGCACACGGAATCGGGGATAGGCTCTTTTCCCCAGCCCAGGCAAAGATTTGGACACAGCCACGTCGACGTCGTCGGGCCTCTTCCTCCACCCGATGGTGCCAGATACCTCCTGACAGTGATTGAACGGTCTACCAGGTGGCCCGAGGTCACCCAATGTCAGAAGCCACCGCAGACACCCGTGCCAAAGCCCTCCAGACCAGCTGGATCAACCGCTTTGGAGTGCCCGATGACGTCACGATGGACCGAGGACCCGCCTTCATGTCAGAGCTCTGGTCTTCCCTGGCATGCCCGATGGGGACCAAGCACCACACCACGACATCCTCCAATCCTGCAGCCAACGGCATGGTGGGAAGGGTCTATTGCTCCCTCAAGGTTTCCTTAATGGCACGCTGTCAGGGGCCCCGATTGGAAGGCACAGCTTCCCTGAGTCCTCCTCAGTCTCCGCACCGCCCCAAGGGCCAATGGTGGCCCTTCCCTGGCAGAGAAGGTTTATGGAGAGACCCTGAGAGTGCCAGGCAAATTCTTCCCCGCCGACAGCCACGATCCTGATATTCCCCTGGCTAGGTTGCGTGCAGCCACCCAGAAGTTCATTTCCTGCTGAGAGATGTACAGTTGGACACAGGTTTCCCTGGTACACCTTCTTGAGGGACTTCGAAAAATTATATGGTAACAGTGTTTACTGCGGGGGATGGGGGGAGGACTCTTCCTCTCTTAGCAAGAGTTCCACCAATAAGCTCTGGAATTCTTTCAGTGGGAGGAGTCATTAGGTATGGTTGGAGAAACACACACACACACACGGAGTAAAAAAAAAAAAAAGAAATCTGAGCAGGGTATATCGTTGTAACTAAGATTACTGTCTCACTTTTAATATAAGTTTGTTTATTAAGATTCCATTTAACTTTCGTCTAAGGCGTTATCTTACCACCGTGTCTGTTATTATATATCGGTCATATTCATTACGCAATACTTAAAATTGATCAAAATTTTAGAGTTATATTGGTATTGGAGAGAATCACGAACATCATAACAGGATATTTTAACCTTATCACGTAAGCCAAGTTTATAGTATCGGTTGCAGTGCGTTTCCTACCAATAATATAATAGGAAGCTATAAAGAGAAACGCAGCAGCACTTCATTGAACATACCCAAAAACTCTGTGAACGTGTTTTAAGTGTCCGACACCTTAGCTCCTCTCTCTCTCTCTCTCTCTCTCCCCATATTAGCTACTTTAAAGTGACATGTCATCTAGAAATACCACTGCGCCAAGTATTCGTTTTTGATAGTCATTAATACCCTTTTTATCTTGGACTAAACTAATATATGCATATATATTTTTTCGGGGGGGGGGGGGGGGGTAGTGGTGTCGGGGATAGAGTTCTTGTTGTTAAACTGTCTCACAGGTTTTGGAATTCTAAAATGTAATTCAAACTGACAAGCTTCTTGCTTTTGCTGTACCGATGTCCTCAGCCTGGCTTTGCTACAACTGAAATGGGTGGGGGACTAGGGGTAAGGTGGGCCTGTTGCGACCCCGATGAGTGGACGAAATACTAGATATGCTCGCGGATAGTGTATGGCTACAGAAAAGCTCCACTTGAAATATTTTCTTGTTTTTCTTTAATGCCTGCTTTTGTTTTTTTTAGTGTTTATCCTAATATTATTAAAGTACTGTAGATTTTCTGAATACAACAACATTTACAAGAAGAAGGATTGGGTTAAACTCTCTCTCTCTTGTAAATACATTAGAATGAAAAGGAGAGAGAGAGAGAGAGAGACTAGACGTTACTGAGGAATCAAAATGAAACTACTAGGGACAGAGAAAATTCCACAACGTGTAATGGAAAGTGAAGAAGGACTCCCAAACTTGGTGCAAACTTTTAACCATTCCCATATGGTAAACTTAATTCGTTTGCCAATGATAAATAATTGTTGATATTCAGAGGTTTCATGTATTCATGGTTGGGTTTGTATTCCCTCTTGAATATACTGTAGAGATTATTCCCTACACGCCGTTCATTACAATAATTATTACATGATATGGATAAACATATCTACTTGGCTTCTGTTTTCTAATATATTAATTGTGATACATGTTTTAATGTCCTACGGACAGAAATTCCTTTCGCTCTTATCATCATTCGTGTGAGGATAAGAGACAGACGTCTCTATTGTTAAACAGCCCCTTCAGTCATTTACCTTTCCATTGTGGAAAGAGCTATTTGGAGAAATGTAGTTTGATCATATTGTCCTAGGGTTCTCTTTTTAGATAAATAAGAAAAAATCAGTATAGCGAAATTCCCTTTAGATTTTGAACTCCTTTAAAATATCAAATTCACATTTCGAATAAATAATTTTAATAATCATGACCTGGAGCTAAACGATATGCATAGGTCTATTTACGATTTTTTTTTTACATCATACGACATGGAAGTTCAGCGGAAGCCATGGGGTAATCCAAATATACACACTCAATTTTTACATTTATTTTTAATATTAGTGAGAAGTCCAGCCACCTTCCTTCTAGATCACCTCTTGCAATCTGTTAGGCATAGAAGATTTATGGTTTCTGACGATCTGTGGTCGGTTGTGGAAGAGTTTCCATTGTGTTTCCAGAGGTTCATAAGTTGATCTGGTCTCCTCTCCCTCTCAGGCTCCCAACATTTTACCAAATTAGAATAAATATTCTTAGTGAGGTTATGTTTGTATCCTTACTTGGCCAGTCAAGCAACTGCAGATCCTCTCGACCTTGAAACCATTCCTGGACTATTCTGGCCGTATGGATGGGGCAGCGGTCGTGAATGAAAATGACAGGAGCATGTGGGGAGGAATAATTCCGCTGTTAAAGTGAAAGAAATGAGAAATCCTGAAGAATTTCAATGTATTTTTCACCAGTGAGCCTCCACTCAATCCTAGTGATATCATCCATATAATGTAAAAAGATTCAGCCCCACACGTTTACTGTGACGTGCCCATTACTGGTCACCTCGTAAATTTCTTCTGTAGTATCTGAAGGGAAAAAATCTAATTTTTAACAATTTACGCTTTGCTTTTCGTAATAGGGAAAATAATTCTATATCGTTTGGGGAAATAAAATGCAAAGTAACAACCCTTGCAATAAGTTAAGAATATTTATTCATCTGCAAGGGTTAATACTTATAATAGCATTAACTTTGATCTGCAACAGTCCGTTATGATATGATATTCTTTAATAAAGTAAACAGGCAGTACTCTATATTATAAGTTTGCCTTCGTGATTATTCATAGTATTAATAATGTATTTGCTTAATGCCTGAAAGCTGGCCATAGCATAACTAATGGGGGGTTTTCAATGAAGAATTTTTATTTTCACACTTCTCGTGGGAATATAATTCAATTAGCGGAAAATACATGGTTATTGACAAAATTATCATCTTTTGATGATAATATTACCCTTGCTTATAATTATTATAGTCTGACTGTTATTAATGATTTTAGAAACTCGCCATATATTACTCGGTCTTCGGTTATGTATTCTGCCGTGACTTCAGCTAGTAAAAGACCTTTCGTCACTGCATACGACTCGAGACCAAAATTCCATATCCTCCCCTACAAACTGTTGAACGAAGGCAAGCCTATCAGCACGATGCCGAGAAATTCCTTCTTGGTAGGAATTCTATGAGGTATTCCTGCCTCATGCAGACGTCTTCGCCAAGGTATATAGAATGGTCAGGTAGTCATTTGTGGGGGGTTGCGGCTTATCCCCCCAAGAGCCGCATCACCTGGAGGCCATGGGGTCAGGGGCACCGAGAGTCACTCAGCTACCGTTTCATTCAAATGTATATCACAGGTCACTTCAGTCATCTATGTATTGATTTAGTTTTACATTCTTCGAATACAACCATAGTTTTGATTTTTTATATCATCTAAATTATTATTAAAATAATGCCAAACAACTGCGCCGTGTTTGATTGTTATTCAAATAGTAGAAAAAAAGAGGAGATATCCTTTTTCCGATTCCCTCGTGATGAGGAAACAAGACTGAAATGGGTTCATCGTTGTAATAGAAAGGACTACTTTAACCCTACTGCTCATCGCATATGCAGTAAACATTTTGAAGAAAATGCATATAAAAGAAACCTGCAGCAGGAACTTCTTGGATCGCGAGCCCCAGCAATGAAATTCAGACGTATGAATGTGGGGAAAGCAGTGCAGCTTCTTTCGGAAACAACATCTAAAGTTTTAGATTTTTATGGAAGTCAGGGACTTTTGACGAAACATGTCCTGGGAAAGTACAAGGGACTTTATAAAGCTTGCCGACTCCTGGTTTTGTTGTGTTCAATTCAAGGGTACCTTATGACAGAAAAAAATCTATAAATACTTATGGGATGCTACTGACGGAACAGAATAAAATCCTTGACAATATGAAGTGTACTGCTGAAACAAGACTAGTTTGCAAAAGTAATAAGATCTATCAGTTCCAAAAGGGACTTATTGTGTCATGCAAATCCTTGCCAAGGTTGCATATGTATAAAAGTAAATATGATGTATCATACATAATTACCTCCTTTGGCTGTCTTAGACAAATGGGTGCAACTAGAATAAGGTCATATTTACTTGGCAAAATAAACTCTATAACTGGAAAAAAATGTAACTCGATAAAGGAGTGCGATTCTTCAAATATGTCTGAAGGAATGTTCAGTCAAGAGAAAAGTTGTGAAAATAATGATTCAAATGAAACCGATCTTGAAAGAGAGCTTATGATTTCTGCAATGGTGTTTGCCTCTACTGAAGATGAGAAGATCCCAGAAGAAGATTCAGAAAACTTTGAAAATTAATTTCATGAAATAACTTTAGAGAATGTTGCAGACGAAGAGGGCCCTTCGATATGTTGGAGGTTATGTGGCATCTAAATTTCCAGATCATCAGTTCTTAGGATGTAAACGTAAAATAGTGAAAGGTACCTGGATTAGTGCAGTAGAGCGACATGATGATAAATTAACGGAACCAAGTGCTGAGTTATTTGAAAAATTAAAGGTAACGGAAAAAATGTTTCAAAACATACAATGGAGAAAATACACTGAGACCAGGCAATGGAGTATTATGCGACTTGGCATAATATTGTTTTTTGTCAGATGTCGGATGTTTTTTAGGATGAGAGCTCTGAATGCCCAAATTTTATCAAGTAGGCAAAAAAAAGAAAAAAGATGCAGCAATAAATTAACTAAAATAATGCCATGAAAATTTTAAAAATTGTTGTTTTTTTCACTTTTACTAAGTATTTTTCATTTCCATTATGAAGCCAGATACTGTTATGTGTTATCTATGTTAGTGTATTAAATAATGTATTGTAAAATTATACATAAGCCTTTGTAAATAAATGCCAGGTCAAATGCCAATTGAATATTTTTTTAAGTCCTGTCAAGCATATTAATTTAAGGTTTCTATTATATATTAGAGACCCAAACATTATCAATCCACGATTTTGTATGTGTAGTACAGTGACCTATATGAATTCAAAAGAACACCAAACGTATACAAGATAACAGAGTGAAAAGGACATCTTACAGGCCTAATCTCTTCGACCCAAGGTACTTAAGTTTCCCAAGGTAGTACTTGCCTTGACCGCTCCCACCCTGGCCTCCAGGCCTGTCACGGAAATACCCCGCGACCAAAGTGACTGTACCTCTCTCCCTTATTCTATATACCTTGGTCTTCGCACCGTCATAGCCTAAACATTTAATCCCAGACGTTCAATAATAGCAATAGTATTGGTAAAAGGATCTTCTTATGCTGCTCGTCGAATGTCGTAGTTATCCTAACGGGTGGTCATTCGTGGTGGAGGTCTTCGAACTGAAATACGTAATTAACATGCAGATACCTAGATAATCAAGATTAATTATAGCCTGTTTACTTATGGGAACGCTATTTGGTATTCTGGGAAGTAAAGAGAAAGAATCACTATTAGAGTTCAACAGAACCAAGGCAACTGTAATTTAGGTTTCATAATTTCACGGGTTTATAAGGTTTATAGTTTAAAAAATTAATAAATAAATGAATGAAATAAATGCTATCCAAAGTCGGTCAATTTCCCAGTCTAAGCTTGCCTCCTTTTCCATTTATTTACTATTGTAGGGGAGACGTCAAGACACTGTGCAACAACACGTATTGAAAGCCCACTTTCTCGTAGAGCAACGATCTGCGCCCGGAGAACAATATGTTGCTGTTCATTTGGAGACTATAACGAATACTACTAGCAGAGGACAGATGCCTTATCAAAATTTATACAACACCTCAGTCTAGCCATGATTGGGTGACAAACTTGTTAGCGTGTAAAAGAGGTGCTGTAGCAGTGATATCGTTATCACCGAACAAAGTGATATATTAAATCACACGATTACAGGGACTGATTGATTGATTGGCTGTTACTGGCATTGCAACATCTCAGGTCATTACTGTCATTGTTAATTGTCTGTTTGAAACACTGTTTACTAAAGGTGGTGCTGTTCCTCTCTTAACGTGAATTCCACTAATCAGCTTTCGAGCTGTTTTAGTGTATAAGAGGTTGGAGGAGGAAAACTTGTAATAGGTATTAATCCTCATAGATGAATAAACATTATCCTAATGCAGGGGTTGTTACTTAGCATTACATTTCCCCAAACGATATATCATTATTTTCCCTTTACGGAAAGCAACGCGTAAATTGTAAAAAATTTAGATTGTTTTTCCTTCAGATACCACCGAGGAAGCATTTATGAAGTGGCCAGGAGTGGCTTGTAACCGTAAACGTGTGGGCCTGGATTTCCTTACATGGTATATGTGATATCACCAAGACTGAAGGGTTTCACCAGTGAAAAATACGTTAAAATTCTTCAGGATTTCTTCCTCCCTTCGCTTCACCAGCGGAATTATCCCTTTCCACCTAGTCCTGTCATTTTCATTCATGACGGCTGCCCCATCCCTACGGCCAGAATAGTCCAGGAATGGTTACAAGGTCGAGAGGATTTGAATTGGTTGCCTGGCCAAATAAGGGTGCCGAACCCCACAGATCCCGAGAGAGATAACGTCGATTTATTAAAGACTGAACAATTCACAGGTGCCCCGAGAGAAGCCGAAGTGCAGTGGAAAAATCACTGAATTTCTAATCAGTTTTCTCCCATGTATGCATAAATTTTTTTTTTATTCTTGTTCCCATTATTTTTATGCACATCCATTTCGTATGAAGTAGCTACTGTCGTATATCTTATGTAATATAAGTTGTTAGAGGTAATTACGTTTGTTCTTTGTATGTCTATTTCAATTAGAATCATAATTACCTGACCTGTTATCGTGAATTACAATTACAACTTCAATAATACTGAAATACAAAACTTAAATATTGGAAAAAAAATTTCACAAAACTTTTTGCACAAAAAAGGAAATAAATGGAATACAAAAAATTTTTAGAATTGGTAGCTGGCTTGTTAATATTCTTCCTTAATAATATAATAAATAAATTGGGTAGCGACTCAAAACATCTCTGTTACATTTGGTTAAGATGAGTTCTCGAAAAGTAAGAGGGCTGCTCTAGGATAACAATTTCAAATAAAGTTCTTTATTATTTGAACTTTTCAGTTACAATTATAATTACCATTAAGTATAAATAAAAAACAACCGCAATTACAGTTAACTTCAAAACGTATAATTAAAACATTTCAGATAAAAGGTAATGTTTATTTTTGTAATTGGTAAAGCTCTCTTACTGTGGGTTTCACAGACAGTGCAGTCAAGTTTTTGGTCAATAACACTGTAATGAAGACTGGTATCAGTACGGGATTTTGCTATAATTTTTCGGTATAATCAAGGCTTTAACACAAATGAATGTCCGGTAAAAATGCTCAATTTTTATTTGTAACACATAGAGCAACTGTAACCAGTTACCTATTCAAACCAATCTGTAGGCAATTGGCGGCTCTCTCTTTGCTAAAAAAAAAAAAAAAAAAAGTTGAAAAGTTGCGTGACAAACGGATTTCTGCTACCATGCCGACAGTTATGTTCCTAGGCGGCCATCTCTTCTTCACCTTCGTAATACAAGCATATGGCTGATGCCCTGAGTCCAAATGAAGATTGCGAAGGAGGTAACCAAACACAAGTATAACAGTAGCTTTACCATCAATCACAGTATCTATCGTTCTACTACTCCACCATACATGCAGATATCTCTCAATCTAATAGTTATAATCATTTACTCCTTACCCAAGTCAATAGTCACTAAAGAAAGAAAAAACAATTTGACCTTAAGATAAAAATAGTAATAGCTACTACTACTGCTGCTGATGATGATGCTAAGAATAATAGTTAAAAAACTGGTTATTATTATCAATAATTAATTAATATGTTGTTTCCCTTGATTTTTGCACATTTTTTCCGTACCTGAACCATAACGTACCGTACTTTGGTAAAATTGTCGTTGCGTAATTCCGTACCGTACACATAGGCTAAATATCAACCGTGCCGTATCGTACCGTAATGCCAACCTTGCTGGCAGGTAACAACCAAGTGAATCGTTAGATATAAACAAAAATTGTAAATTGTTAAATTATTATTATTAGATTAGATGATGGTAGATAAAAAAAATCGTACAAAATATACTTAAACTGAAGTAACATTCAGAAGAGAGAGAGAGAGAGAGAGAGAGAGAGAGAGAGAGAGAGAGAGAGAGAGAGAGGGGAGGGGGGGGAGGGATGTGAGGGAAGGAAGAGGAAGGGGGTGGAAGTGGGGGTGGAGGGAGAGGGTAGGCGAATTTTTTTTTTATACTGTTGTGTCATATCCATTTCTGGCTAATCGAGCCTTTTGCCTCTTCGTACAGGACAAGTGTCTATTCTTTATAATTTGTGATTTATGATACTCTATAAATTACGGTACCGGTGTAGTACACTATAGCAAAATCTCGTACTTATACGAATCTTAGTTACAGAGAAATAGGTTAGAGAATTCGCGAACACTTTCACCGAGCTCATTTTACGAAGCAGTGCTCAACGAGTATTCAGTTCTCAATGTAATTATTAGCAGGAACAATAATTATGTGAGCATATTATATTTAACAGTAGTATCTTTATTTCATACCATGGTGATTATGATCCCTATTGGCTAATCCTACAATCAAGAAACAATTTAATGATATATGAATCATGGTATTGTTTTACTCGACTCGAAACAGAGTCTGAATCCCAACGGCGGTGAGGTCGTCAGCAGGATTTTTAAATGGGTCAGACTTCACAACCACTCACCATGAATCGAAGGGACACAAATCTGGCGCTGCGAGGACGAATTGTCCCTTTACGCGACAATTGTTTCTCGATAGGAGCCATTGCACGTGATGTTGGTGTGTCCCCCACCACGGTACAGTTGTGGATAAGAAGGTGGGAGGAGAGTGGGAACTTGAACGACTTGCGTAAGTTGTTTATGCTGAATGATTGGTGGATATGTTACATTGTTCATGGTTATTTAATCTTGCTTATTTGATATGAAAGTTTCTTTCTTAAAAGTATTTCGTCTCGCTATTATAATTTTGGTTAAACTACAGATATCCACAGCCATTCCAACACCACAGTAATATTTCAGGTGCACCTCCATAATTCCACACCAGTGGGTGGTTGGCCCTTGCCGACCTCAACCATGAACAAAGTTAGATAGTCGATTGAGTTGTCTCGGTAAAATTAAGCCTATAAGACATTTTATTTGTGCCCACCCCGTCACAGTCATTGTGTGTCTTTTGATAGCTATAGTTTATTTTTTATTAAATGTCATTTCAGTGATGGCTCAGGATGATTTACAGTTTTAATAACCACCAACCAAATTGAGAATATATGGATATATGTAATCTCGTTCTATTTGATATGCTTTTGAAACCAAAAACAAAATATACAGCCATGTTTACTAAATTATGATCAATCCATCGAGTACAAAATTAGAAAAATCTAGAATTGATTGCGATGTTATATAATATAGTTTAAACATTTAAGGTAATATGTTCTCTTAGCTAGGTCCAGGTGGTCCACCGGAAACCACCCCAGCTGAGGATGACGCCATTAATCAGGGCCGCTCGAGAGCAACCCTTAACCAACGCCGAGGCCATTCATGAAGACCTTGGATTAGAAGTGTCATCGATGACAGTACGACACAGACTCCACACTGCTGGGATTCATCACAGAACTCCAGCGACGAAGGAGCTCTTGACGGAGCGACATAAGGCGGGAAGGCTTGATTTTGCCCAACGTCATGCTGATAAGGGTTTTGGACGTTTTGGGGCAGGGTCATCTTTACTAACGAGAAGTGCGTTCTCGTCCACATCTCATGGGAAGACTGCATTGTTGGCGAACAAATAGAACTAGGTATGACAAGGAAAATCGTTACTTGCATCAATTATCAATTGCCTTCTTCTTTATATTTAATTATTAATCTTCAGATTTTGTTCCACGGAAGTGGACTGTCAAAATATACAAAGGGAGTTTACATAAATAAGAGTGCTATTTCTGAGATAATATTAGGTAAGGGACAGTGGCATCATTTGCTCTTTTTCCTCAATATAATATATTAAATAAATAATTACACAATAGAATTCTTTCAGTGTTGTTCATCACTGAGAATTTAAATTTTTCCAAAGGTATACATATATATATATATATATATATATATATATATATATATATATATATATATATGATTTATATTATACATCCCTATTTTTTCACTCTCATTCTGATATGAACCCCGTAACATCGTTGAGGTGGTTCGATCTGGCCATGTCACCTGCAACGTATGGGGCTGGGGGTGTGCATGCATGTTGGGATGATGTGTTTCCGTATCGAGGGACGATTTACAGCAGCTAATATGTTTGAGCTGCTGCAAACCTCCTTCTTACCTTCGTTACTAGAAAGGAATTTTCCCTTCCCACCAGGCCCATCCTGTTCACACTGCTCACGAAGTTCAAGAGTGGTTTGCCAGACAGGATAACCTGCTTCTTCTTGAATGGCCGAGCAAAGGAGCAGATATGAATGTGATTGAACACTTGTGGGCCCAGATGGTGAAAACATGGAAAATGGAACATGAGAGAACAACACGGTACTCATGGCTCACATCAACTCTCAGTGGGAAATTTGTAGACGGAGACCGCAGCAAATTTTCAACCTTGTTCATTCGATGCCCGACAGATTGAGGGAAGTGACTGATGGTCAAGGTATTAGATTGGATAATATAAATGTTATATTTTTTGTAATAGACATAAAATGTTCTCATTTTGTTCTCACTAGTTATTTATTATAATTTTTTAATAAACATAATTCACAACAAGTTTTATTATAACCATGATATTCTTTATATAATATTCAAAGTATCTGTAAAAAAAAAATGGCATAATGCCTCCATACAATATTGAGAGTATTGCAGTAAACTTTCCTACTTACTCAGGCCCCACATGTTTTTGATGTCTTCCTAATCACCGTTTCTTGTTAACAGCATTGAATTATAGAACTGAATGACTCGCCGAGCACTGTTTGCATACAGTGAGGTCCGTAACAGTATTGGCAAATTGCCTTACCTGTATACTTGGTTCACTGTGGTGTGGCCGATACAGATAAGATAATTCGCCACTTATTTTCGCTTATTAGCTTCTTGGAGTCTATTAAAATAGTTTCCATTATTTGAAATGTAATGCTTTATATCCTACTGATATTTTCAATGTATCTTTGGTTAAAACCTAAGTTTTATGAACAAGAGTAATAACGTAGCATATTCTTTGGCCGTCGTTGTCGTTTCTGAGTATAGGGGTCATTTGCTCTGTAAGACATTTTAAAAGGTAACTGTCAATTCAGTAGATAATACTCTCTTTATGTCGGCCACTATAAGGAAAGCCCAAATGACCTCACCTATCACCCGAGGTCAACGAAATATATAGTCTATAATATATCAGTGCATTCATAATTTTAGAAAAAAACAACAATTAACCCTTAAAAGGTCAACCACGTCATATGACTGTTTGCAGAAGTCGTCCCTCACATGTTGTTTACGTCATGTGACGTTCTTAAGTTTTTAATTTTGTGCGCCTTCATAGCTTATTGTATTGATATTGGTTCTGTACTACTTAGTGCCTTATTAGAGGTCTTGCTGGCCGTTTGCACTGCTCGTCTTCCATTTGTATGAACTGCGCGGGGGAGGGGAGGTAAGGGTGGCCTAGGAGGTTGTCAAAAACGTCAAACCAGCTAATCTTATGTGGCAAAGGATTGGTGGCGATAATTTTTTGCCGCACGCCTTCGATTTTGATGATAGTATATCAAGAATAAAGTTTTTTTATTCTTTTTAATGATTCTATAATGGAACTGACTGCAGAGAGATCTAATCGTTGATTTCATGTTATGAAATGGGGTAATTTATCAAGCGAACACTCAAGGGAACAAGAGTTTATGGCATTACAGTATCAGAGATGAGAAATTTCTTTGCTTTGGTTATGCTTATGGGTATTGTCAGGAAGGGCAATCTTCGATATTATTGGATCACTGATCCTCTCATGAATACACTAATGACATATCAGAACTGCATACTGATCGCAGGGGTTTTTCTTGTCACCAAGTTAGCTAGTATAGCTGAGAGAGAGAGAGATAAGTTAGCTAGTATAAGAGAGAGAGAGGAGCTAATTGTCAGAGACTCAACAAATTCATTGAGTTTTTGGGTATATTCAATCAAGTGCTGCTGCGCTTCTCTTTATAGCTTCTTATTGTAGAATTTGTAGGAAACGCACTGCAACCGATACTGTAAACTTGGCTTACGTGATAAGGTTAAAATATCCTGTTATGATGTTCGTGATTTCGGCAATACCAATATAACTTTAAAATGTTGATCAATTTTAAGTATTGTGTAATGAATATGACCGATATATAATAATAGACACGGTTGTAAGATAACGTCTTGGCCGAAAGTTAAATGGAACCTTAATAAACAAACTTATATTACAAGCGAGACAACAAACTTCATTACAACGATATAAACTGCTCAGACGTTTTTTTTACTCCGCGCGCGCGCGCGCGCGTGTGTGTGTGTGTTTTTTCTCCAACCATACCTAATAACTCCGCCCACCAAACGAACTCCAGAACTTATTGGTGGAACTCTTGTTAGCAGAGAAGGGGTTCTCCCCCCCCCCCCCCCCCCCCCCCCCCCCCCCCCCGCCCCCCCCCCCCCCCCCCCCCCCCCCCCCCCCCCCCATCCCCCTCAGTAAACACTGTTACCATGTAATTTTTCGAAGTCTCGCAAGACGGTGTACCAGGGAAACCTGTGTCCAACTGTACATAAGACTGAAGAAAAATGCTATAACAAAAATACCACTAAACCAGACATTACAGTGGGAACTCAAATTTATGTTAAGAATCATGTACCAGAAGGTCCAAATGTAAAAGTTTCTCCCAAAGTCACTGGGCCATATAGAGTAATAGAAGTGTTAAAATTACACAAATACAGAGTAATAAATAAAAGTGATATGAAGGAAAAGGTAGTTCACTGGAATCATGTAAAGGTAGTGAAAAGAGATCCATGGTCTACTGAAGATATAGATAAACATAAGAAAAGAAAAATACTGTAGAAAATCCAATTACAACGAGGTATGACCTAAGAAACTGAAAGAGCTAAAAATGTGTATATAGTAATATGTAAATAGTGTTGGACTGAAAATATCATAACTGTGATTTATGCAGTGCAATTAATGTGTCTATATGTAAAGAAAATCTAGTTAAGTCTAATTTTTGCAGAGGCAAACATGCGGCTCATCATTGCACTAGTTTTAATTGGACTCATATCTTCAGAAGTGGAGATAAGAAAAGGTGCCCTGTTAAAAAGACATGGAAAGTCAAAATGATCAAGGACCTTGGAATAGTTAGTATAGATATTTCCACAGTCCTCAAACGTGAAAGTGAACTAAGAGATATCCAAAATGGTATGAAAGCAATCCTATAGAAGGGTGATAATAACAGTGTCATGTCATTATTGGAAAAGCTGAGCATGAACATAGATAACACACTGCGAACAAGGTCCAAAAGATCCCCCTTACCCTTCATTGGAACTGCTCTAAATCAGTTGTTTGGAGTTGCTACCGAAGCAAGTGTAGAACAAGAAAAGGAAATAATTGACAGACTGGAAAAGTGGGCAGCCGCAACTGGTACAGTGAAAAAATAAAGTGATTACCTCTCACAATCAAAAATGCAGACAATAGATAAATTGAAAGCCTTCATAAGTCAAGTAAATCTGAATGCAACAAAAGAACCCAATAAGATAGAAAATCTAAGTTTTTAAATACCTTTCCACTGGAAAGTGAAGTGGTGTTACAAGAACATAAAGACATGCTCAATGCTGTCTTACTTGCTTACAAAGGTCTTTTGAGCCCAACACTAATCACTCCAAAAGAATTAGAAGACATTAATAAGTTTTATATAATTGAGGAACATTGCGCACCTTTAGTAGAAGATATTCTCATGTACTGTAATTTGATAAGTGCCAAAATAATTCATGACAGAATTATTTTAGTTCTACCTTTTAATACGAAAATTTCAAATGTGTTAGTTTCTGTTTATCCCTTTCCTATGTATATTGAAAATCAGATCATTATTAGAAAGGGCCTTAGTATTCATTTTGCATTGGAAGAACATGGATTAATATTAGCCTTTTTAACTGATGAACAATTCAATGAATGTGTAATTTTGAAGGAAAAAGAGTATATATGTGATAGTGATAACTTATATAAGACGACCAATGATCATCCCTGCATCCAAGAGTTTATTTAAAAATAAAATCAAGAAAAGGATGTGTGTACACAGTCATTTAATAAGTCATTTGAATCAACTATAGTTAATGAATACTTTTTTGTATTTTCATTAGATACTGTTATAGCCAGAGTCCTTGTCCTAATGTCACCAACCCAACTGAATGAAAGAATATCAAGTCTTTTGCAACATCATGTCGTTAGTTTTACAAATCACATATACTATGAACCACACCTTTTCTTTAAATACCATATCAACAAACATGTGCCATATAAGATTACACATTTGCAATAGATGAGTTTTAAATTGTGTCAGTTAGAATTAAGGAATTTGAGAACTTGAATTATGTGGATGAATATTACTTGTATACGAAACAGATAGCACCATTTCTTTCACTTGTAAATCTGCTGGTAATAATAGTCACTATTGTTTTGTTTGTCATCACAGTGAGGCATTTGATTATCAGAAAGATACAAGGGATATTGATAGAAATGAAAAGAAATGATCTTTAATTGACATTTAATATCCACATCATTTCTAATTTTTTTTCAGATATTTTATTCTGAGTTTTCATTTATAATCCTTATGATTTAATGCATTTTAAATTTTTGATATGTTTAACATTTGCTATGATTTTTTTTTACGATTTTATTACACTTATCCTTTCTTCCAGAGTTGGGAGAGCAATTTTGATGCGTATTTTGTTGTACTCTTTAATAATGTTTCTTGTATATCCATTGAAGACAATGTTTGGTAGGTGACCGAGTGATGTAATGATAGTTATAAGAAATAATAGTAGATAGGGTAGCGTAATAACAGAGAGAGAGAGAATAATCAAAGTACAGTGAAAATAATGAGAAAGGGAAAGAGAAGCAGAAGGAGAGAGAATAATCAGAGCATGTATAGTGAAACCAACGAGAGAGAGAAAGAGGAAGAGAGAGAGAGAATTGAGCTTTGGTCTGTGAGCCAGAATTTGATCAACAAAACCTTAGTCACAGGAAGTTGAATCATATCACCATCGCAATTACAATCTTAAGACGGTCATAAATCTTGACCGGTGACCTCGCACCAAATTCTAGCAAGAATGCAGCTCCGCTTCCAGTAGGAGGTATTAACATGTTAAATTATTGACTCCGCCTGGAAAAGGAGGAATTAACATGTTAACCCCACCTAAAATGGGATGGGGAAAAGATAAGGAAAGACTGCTCCACGAATCAAGAATCCAGTTGGGCGGAGAACCAGATCCTACACGGCCTAAGAGGTGGTGCCGAATTCGAACCGAGGGTGGCTAAATTTGCGAAGGAGAAGAAGAACCAGAGAGGACTGGCAACATCGTTCAGAAAAGAAGTAGAAATATTGCTAGGGTCCAAAAGAGATTTATAAGCTTTTATAGTTGTAACTTGTACTTGTACTCTTTACTACAGTTAAGAAAGAACTCTGCCGTTTTGTCTCATTCAAACTTCTCCTGAGAGACTAAGACTACAAAGATTACTAATCCAGAACTAACATTAAGAAGAAGCATAAATTTTAAACATAGAACCAGACTGCAGAACTAATTATCAGGAGAAGAATCAGGTAAGCGATCATATACTCGAACACTCTACCTTACAAAAAACCCACTACATTACAACATAACTTAGCTCTGGAAACCATCGAACAAAATAAAGTTCTGATTAGAGCAAATCCGAGGCTAGTAGTGCTAAACGAAAACTCACCCACTAATAAAAAATGGCTTGAATTTACCTTTTAATGAATTCTGCTTACAGAAATGAAAACAAACATTAAATTAACTTACGGCTAATCTGGGATAAAGCTTTGTAAAATTTACAATGCCTGGCATTGACCACAATACAAACTAGTTCCAGGGAAGTACAGGCGACTTCCCTCTCCCAGATTGCACTTTAATTTAAAATTTAAATGCTTAACTAAAATAGAAGTTGACTTTAATAGAAAGCTAAAAATAATATTGCTCTCATACATTCAGTTTGTGATACTGAAATTAACTAATAGGGAAATTAACTTTCAACTCACAGTGTAGGCCTAACGACAACTCGTAAAATCTACAAGAATATACAAAGAAATAAATAACTATAAGAACTTTGTAAAATCTACAAAGACCAAGTAAAAAAATATTAAAAACTTCCCGAGCAACCATTATTTGTAAATTATTTTCCCAAGCAACCATCATTTTGCCAGTCAAATAACTTTCAAAGGAAGCTATGCATGCATATTATATCCCCTGCACCGACTCAATTTACTCATGGTAATTTGACATACCCTTGAATAGTCATAGTTTTTTAGCATAAACTAATTACTTCCCCCAGTTGCTGGAGTCCTTTCCCAAAAACAAAATCCTCTTAACAGTTTCTTTTGCTAGTGATCGATTTATAGGTGTAACAAACTACCGTTTTCAAAGAGTTTAAACCCTTAAACCTTAAGAGCTTGAAAGCAATTGTTAAGAAGAGCAGTGCAGAAGTCTGTAGGAATAGTTATGTAGGAATATTAGCTAGGAAAATCTGCTAGTAGAGTTATAGTAGATGAAGGAGAGAGAGAGGTAGAAACGGAACACAAAACAGGATGTTTGAAATGCAGACACTCGTAAAACACAGAAAAGGAACCGAGCGAGATAAACAAAAATCAATGATGCAAGCAATCTCTGACCTGAACAACGATAACCAGTGTGTGGTAACGACTGCTCTCAGCATACACCCTGATTCGTTAAAATGGTCGTCGCCGGAAGTGGTAGGCGTTGAAGATTAACCAATTATGCAGAACTAGGGTGGTCTTGAAAGGAATCCAGAAGAAAAAAGGGTGGAGCTTGTAAAGGAAATTTAGTTTTAAATTTTCTTATAAATCAGAAAATTTAGTATGTAACTCTAGTCACTAGAGGGCAGAGCATTTTGGAATCCTTGGAATTTTGTTATTTCTTGATTCTTGGGTTTTCTTTTCATTCAAAATTTTACTTCGTGTGGTGGTTTTTATTACTTCAACCAGTCTGCTTTTGAGCAACACAACAAACGTAAGATTGTAAAATCAACCATCAGTGCAGTGAAAAAATTTGTTTTAACATTAATATAGCTTAACGTGCCACAGTGGGTAATTGCTTCTTTTCCGTGTCTTTTCAGCCGTATGACAGGTGTGGTTCAGCCGTGTTGACAGGTATGGACCCTAGTCCAAGCGAGGTTTTATGATTCTCATGTAAATAATTCACGCCCAAGTCATGCTGAAATAATGGACAGTGCTAGACGGATATTTGGACAGTGCTTAGAGGATATATGAGATAGCATAAGTACCTTGAAGTCTAGCTACGTCGTACGTTCTCCTCTTGGATATGCTATTCCCTCTCCTGGTAAAATGTTCAGTGTTCTTGATCTTCGGTTTGACCTTCAGATTAGATGCCATTCACCATTCTCATTATCATACTGCAAGAGTGGTTCGATTTTCAAATAATTTGAAGACCCCTGCTTGGAACACTGGCAACGAATGTACTTATTGTCTCTTATACACCATTTAATGTTGAGTATCGTATGTATTTAGTTGATAATTATATATAATTACTTTTTATATGTTGGCTTTTTATCCCATTCATTGTTTTCTTCTATGTTTGCCATTTATTGTGATCCCTTCTTCCTGTCGAACCTCAGATTTCTAGCTTTCTCTCTCCCTTACATATTCCCTTCTCCCTTACATTTGGTGCCCAGACCCGGGATTACATGTTGGCATTCATGGGGAAACATTGTTTGGCATAAACAAGACTGAAATAGAGCATATATTATCCAATTTGGGCACTTAAGTTTAGCACTTATTTTTTTATTATGATTTGGAATTTTGTTTGTGTGTTCTCACGAGTATAGGTACTTGTGAAGTGGAATAGGCTTTCAGAGTTCTGGCGGGTTCACGTATCCCAGGTTCCCTAGTACTAGTGCTGTTTGCCGAGGATTTCCTGTTAGGTTAGGTAAGATATACCCCTTACCTGAGTGAGGTTAGTAGAGCTGTTTTAGTCAATTATAGGATAGATACTGTTAGATATTTTCTTGTATTTGTCTTGGTGTAAGCTAATCCATCGAAGCTTTAAACTGTGGATAAGAATGAACTTATCTTTTACTGAATTTAGGTGGTAGTTCTATCTGAATAATCAGTGCTTTAGTGTAGATGAGTGAATAGATTGAGATTTGGCGTGAGTCTTAATTATAATCGTAATATTTTTTTTTCTTATACAATTTTTTTTTCACCATTATTAAACATGGCTAGTTCCCTGAGTGAATTAACTTTTGAGTTTTGGATTAAGATAGGTAAAGAGTTACAGTTGAGTGGCAAGGAATTAATGACTTTTGCTGATACCAAATTTAAGGAAAGACTGAGCATAGAAAATAAAAGGATAGAACGAGAAGAGATGAAAGAAAAGGAGAACCGTGAAAGAGAGGATAGATTATTAGATAGAAACAGTAAGAAAGAAGAGGAGGACAGGAAACTAGAATATGAAAGACTTGAATTAGAAAATAAAAAGTTAAGTAGCCTCCATAGTGTTAGTCCACAGTCTACTAATGCTCAGGATAGTTTCTCCGTTGCTATTCCTAAATTGAAACTGTATGAAAGTGGTGAAGACATTACAGCTTATCTGATAAGGTTTGAAAATTTAGCAAAGCTGAGTGGATGGCCTAAGGAATTATGGGCACCTAGGTTAGCTCTTTTATTTTCGGGTGATGCACTTAATGTTTACTCTACTCTACCTGATGAGGTTTGCAAGGATTATGATAAATTAAAATATGCTATTTTGAAAGCATTTCGTAAAACTACAGAACAGTATCGTAGAGAATTTAGGTATGCTAAATTTAAAGATGAAAATTTTATGCAGTTTCTTACTAACCTTTACCGCCTCTTTGACTTTTGGATAGATAGTGCTAAAATTGACAAGAACTATGACAGTCTGAGAGATTTCATTGTAACCAACCAATTTATGTCTGCCATTCCTAAATATATTAGGTTATTCCTTATGGAACAAGGTTTTACTAATGCTACAGAAATGGCAAGAAAGCTGCCTTCATTCCAACTAAAGATAAAATTCAAATGAAGAATCCAATTTGCTTCACTTGTGGTGACCGTGGACATTATGCAAAAAATTGTCCCAAGTCTCCCAAAGCAGAGGAGGTAATTAAGAGGTGTTTAACAGGTAATGATCGTAATCTTGGCCCCTTCTGTGCAGGTAAAGTTAATGGACTTAATGTTCCACAATTTTGAGAGATACAGGTTGTACTTGCATCATGGTGTCAGACAAAATTTTTCCAAATATCCAACCTGATAAACTACCTAAATGTACAGTTTCTGATTACCTAGGGCGAAAAAATGATTTTCCTGTTACTCGAGCGTTTCTTGATTGTCAATTTTTTAAGGGGTGGACAGATGTAGTAGTTGCACCTATTGATTGTTGTTCGGTTATGATTGGTAATGTTAAAGGAGCTACTATGCCAGATTCTAAAGATACTTTCCATGCTGCGAGAGAAAAGTGCGATTCAGTATCTGTAGTCACCAGATCTAAGTCTAGTAAGGAATCTAAAAGAATTCCTGTACATCCTTTGTTACTACCTGCTGTAAAAGATTTAAACGTTAATAACAGTGATTTTGTGAAATATCAAGAAGAGTGTGCTACTTTGAAGGATATTAGGGATCATGCTAAGGATGGTACAGTTTTCACTAGTAAAAATCATACGTACACTTTTGAATATGACAATAATATTTTATTAAAGAGAATCTTTGACTCGATTAATAGTCAACTTGTGGGCAAGTCTTTTCTAGTCGTACCTAACCAGCTTAGGAATATAGTCTTAGAAGTAGCTCATGAGTCCCCCTTCTCAGGCCATTTTTCTCGTAGAAAAACTTATCAGAAAATTTCTTCACTTTATTCTTCTGGCAGGCATGACTGTTGACATTTATGACTTTTGTAGGAGTTGTGATGTATGTCAGAGGTTAGCTTCAAAGGGTAGGCTAAAAAAGGCAGAACTAGTTAAAATGCCTGTGATTTCTGTACCTTTTGAGAAAGTAGCAGTGGATATCGTTGGGCCTATAAAGCCAAGATCATCTTCAGATCGCTCTTATTTATTAACTCTTGTAGATTATGCTACTTCCTTTCCAGAAGCAGTCCCCCTAAAAAATATAACTTCTATAGATATAGCAGAGGCACTAGTGACCATCTTCTCTAGGGTAGGAATTCCTAAAGTCATTGTTTCCGACAGAGGGGCTCAATTCACTTCAGACTTGATGGGTAAGGTGTATGAGCTAATTGGTATAAAACCTGTGTTTACCACTCCGTACCATCCGATGGCTAACGGAAAAATAAAGAGACAGCACTCCATCCTAAAATCTATTTTAAAGAAGTTATGCTATCTTAGACCTAACGAATGGGATAGGTATCTTCCTTGTGCTCTTTTTGCAATGAGAGAGATTCCTACAGACACTAGCGGTTTCTCTCCATTTGAACTTTTATATGGGCGCCAAGCTCGAGGTCCATTGGGCATATTGCATGAATTGTGGTCAAATGGAAAGATTTCGGATGATATGCAAACTTGCTACCAATTTCTTCTTGATCTTCGTTCGAGACTAGAAGAGACTACTCAAATTGCAGCAGAAAATACAAAAGTTACTATGAAACAATATAAAACCTACTTTGATGCTCATAGTTCTAATAGATCTTTTGTTACGGTGATGGAGTTCTAGTAATGCTGCCGGATACGTATAACAAGCTGTTATTAGCTTGGCAAGGTCCTTACAAAGTTCTAAGAAAATTAAATAAAGTAGATTATGTTTTGGATGTTAAAGAAAAAGCTAAAGTTTTCTATGTTAATCATTTAAAGAAGTATGTTAGAAAATCTGTTTTGCTTGAATACTTTTGATGGTTTATCATTTAGAGAAGTACTAGAAGAGGTTACTTCATCTAATGTGATGGTTAACTTTTGTATTGTTGAAGATTTTTCTGATACAGAACTACCAACAGTAGGTTCTGAAACTTCTTTAGGTTCTGAAACTTCTAAAGATCTTTACCAACTTGGTGAATCTTTAACTAGTCCAATGATTACAGAATCAAAAGTAATTTTAAGTAAATTTGGAAAGATTTTCTCAAATATCCCTGGCTGTACTTCTACGGTTATGCATACAATTAGACTTAAGACTAATGAACCTCTAAAATCAAGGCTTTACCCTGTTCCTGTCCATTTGAGTAATGAATTTGAATCTGAAGTTAATAATTTACTTAAGCTAGGTATCATAGAACCTTCTGATTCCCCTTATTGTAATCTGGTTGTCATGATTAAGAAACCTGATGAGACTTATAGGTTTAGCACAGATTTCCGTGCATTGAATTCAATAACTGTCTTTGATTGTGAGCCATTGCCACTAATTGATAAAGATTTCTTTAAGTTTACAGGTGCCATTTACTTTTCAGAAATAGATATTACTAAAGCTTACTACCAAATTTTTTTGCATCCGAATAGCCGTCAATATACTGCTTTCCAGACCTCTAAAGGATTGATGCAATTCACTAGGATGCCTTTTGGGTTATCCACTGCTTGTGCTTCGTATATCAGACTTATGAGAAGAGTTTTTAAGGGAATAAGCTTATACTTTGATAACATACTTATTTTCTCAAAGGACTGGTCAGAACACCTTCAGATTTTGAATAATGTATTAACTTTACTTGAGATACATGGTTTAACTGCTAAGCCATCGAAATATCATTTTGGTTTACCTTCCATAACCTACTTAGGTTTTAAGATTTCTAAGAATTGTATTTATCCAGATCCAGATAAGTGCAGTAAAATCATGGAAATTAATTATCCTAAGTGCAAGAAAGACTTCAGTCCTTTTTAGGTACTTGCAATTTTTATCAAGATTTATCCCTATATTTCATCACTTACTTCTGACCTCTCAAATTTACTAAAGAAAAACCAGCCCATAAATTTGAGTTATCTATTGACCTTAAACGGCAGTTTGACACCCTGAAGCATTATTTGAATCTGATCTAGTTTTAAGATTACCTGACATAACAAAAACTTTTGTTGTTCGCAGTGACGCCCTCCCAGAATTGCATTGGAGCTGTTTACTGCAGTATTGAAATAACGTTCCCCATCCAATAACCTATGCTGGAAGAAAATTAAATAAATCCGAACTAAATTATTCAGTTATTGAAAAGAATGTTAAGTTTGGTTTTGCCATTAAGAAATTTGAATATTACCTTGTCGGTAAACATTTCATTGTTGAATGTGACCACAGACCTTTGTCTTACCTTGAACATTTTAAAGGCAAGAATGGGAGATTGTTACGTTGGTCACTATATTTACAGCAATACAAATATACTGTAGTGTATATTAAGGGAATAGACGACAATATCTTTGCTGATTTCGTAAGTAGATGCTGGTATAATGAGAATCTTTAAAATAATTTGAATATAGATATAATGACTTATATTTGTCTTAGTGCGGGGGTATGTAAAGGAAATTTAGAAATTTTCTTATAAAATAAAATTTAGTATATAACTCTAGTTGCTAGAGGGCAGGGCATTTTGGAATCCTTGGAATTTTGTTATTTCTTGATTCCTTGGGTTTTCTTTATTTAAAATTTACTTCGTGTGGTGGTTTTTTTCTACTTCAACCAGTCTGCTTTTGAGCAACACAACAAACGTAAGAATTGTAAAATCAACCATCAGTGCAGTGAAAAATTGGTTTTGTAACATTAATTATAGCTTAACTGCACAGTTGGGTAATTGCTTCTTTTCCGTGTCTTTTCAGCCGTATTGACAGGTGTGGGACCCTAGTCAAGCGAGGTTTAATGATTCTCATGTAAATAATTCACGCCTAAGTCATGCTGAAAATAATGGACAGTGCCTAGACGGATATTTGGACAGTGCTTAGAAGGATATATGAGATAGCATAACGTACCTTGAAGTCCAGCTACGTCGTACGTTCTCCTCTTGGATATGCTATTCCTCTCCTGGTAAATGTTCAGTTTGACCTTCAAGATTAGATGCCATTCACTATTCTCATATCATACTACAAGAGTGGTTCGATTTTCAAATAATTTGAAGACCCCTGCTTGGAACACCGGCAACGAATGTACTTATTGTCTCTTATACACCATTTAATGCCTAAGTTGAGTATCGTATGTATTTAGTTGATAATTATATATAATTACTTTTTATATGTTGGCTTTTTATCCCATTCATTGTTTTCTTCTATGTTTGCCATTTATTGTGATCCCTTCTTCCTGTCGAACCTCAGATTTCTAGCTTTCTCTCTCCCTTACATATTCCCTTCTCCCTTACAGAGCTACAAAGAAGGAATGGGTCCAGACCTCAGTTGAAACGAAAGAAAAGTTTAGTTAGGAACTCACTTCTGGACGCATAACTTGTGTCGGTTTATACTCTGTTTACCCTGTGTCATTTGTGTGTGATAGGACAGTGAATTTGTGTGTTACAATAATAAGTAAGAAAAGAATCCTAAAGGAAACTAAACTCGTTTCAAAGCTTCCTGAGATAAATGAAAAAGAATTAAAAGAGATTAAATGAGAAATCAGTGAGATGTCCAGATAAGTGTTCTACAAAATTAACCAGAAGTTCTTAAGAGAGATAGAAACCACAAAGCAGTATGGATAAAGGTATCCCCATTAAACAAAACTAAAGAGAAGCAAGTACAAAACAGAACTACAAAAATAAAAATATTTAATAACACAATAATACCACAACACAATAAGTCATCCAAAATAACAGCATAGTTATATACACCAACCATAGCAGGGAGAGCCACCGATTATTTCAAGAACCCTAACCTGATTATCTCCTAGCGCTGGCTGCAAGTATTCGTTGGAACACTACGTAAGGAAGAACAGCCAAGGACGCTCGAATAAGGTATGCGGTGACGTCACAGAATCTCTCCTCAGTCTTACCAACAAGTTGCCGAGTAACTTGAATGAGTACAGAAGTTCTAAGGACAAAATTATCCCCATTTTTTTCTCTTCTGTCTTTTTCAGATTATGCATTTGTTATGTAGAAGTAGTGACGGTTGTTATTGCATATTTACATAGTGTGACTGTAAACGTAATCGTTTTCTTTTTATTTGATAAGTGACATTTTATAATACATCTCGGCTAAAAGATTAACGTGTTTCGACTTTGATGGAATTTTACGTCAGTTTAAAGAAAGGCGTCTTTTTAACATAAGGCAAAGAAAAAAAAAGAAAAAAAATACCAATTGCAATATTATTGTTCAGCTACCAAAGATGCTATTGCTATTAAGCAAGTTATCATCACGTCAATTTATTGAAAACCTTTTCAATCATAAAAGCAGTTTGTCCATCGCCTGAAAATCTCCCATTTAACTCTAGATTAATGAGCAAATGGAATTGACAAACCTTATATGTTTTTCCAGTAATAACCTACACAGAAAGCTCACCAGCAGCCCATTGAGTGCCCCACATTCACTGCACCCTTCACATCAATATATATACAGTATACACACACACACACACACTATATATATATATATATATATATATATATATATATATATATATATATATATATATGTATATGTATATTGCTACGTCTATAGAACGCCTCGCCTTCCCAGCAGAGTTTTAGTGATATTTAATAATAAAAGTAGCAGCCATGCCTTCTCCTAAAGCGACTGTTGTTGGGAGAGTGGGTATGTCGTAGGGAGATATTTCCGGTCTGACGGAAGCTTAGGGTAAGAGAGGCAAGTCACAAGAGTAGCTAGGCTTCGAGATGGATTTTAGGGACTTCTACAATAAGACCTATTTTCCTTCCCAATTTGCTGGCGTTGTGTTTTACCACTTTTCAGGCGATGCTCGAGGCGGTCTTTGGAAGCCCCGTGATTCAAAAACAACCAGTATCGCTCTCACTCAACTGCAGTCTGTGATCGAGGACAGATGTCCAGCCGGCCAGCCTCCCAAAACTTAAGCCTATAGGCCCGGCGTACTGGTGGACACGAACCCCCAGACCTGAACCGAGGTCAGGCCGCATTCTTCTACAAGGATACACTGAATATTGCTTAAAGGTACGTCTAAAAGTGTAAACTTCAACCCAGCACCTTTTACTACCATACGACTCTTGCTAAATTCATTTTCAATTCTCATTTTTACCCCTTCTACATCAAAAGCCCTTTGTCCTCATCGGGCCACGTGCTCCCCTTTGTGACTTGTTAAGGACCAAGCTTTCGTGCATACCTCAGTGAACCATTCGAGTTTACCTTCCCCAATGTTAGAGAATTAATCAGCCTTAATCAAAGCAAGAAGTCATTTTTCCTTTTATCTCGTTTAATCTGGGATTCTTTTCCAGATTCCATGAGTCACGTGCCGTCTCTCTGCCCGCTAGTGTGCATTACCCGAATTATGAAATCAGCTTGAATGACATAAGTTGGAGCCATCATTTACCTTTCCTCCAGGCCAGCACGGGACCTTTTGTGAAATAAATATCTGTAAAGTAACGAGCTGAGTTTTCTGGCGACCTTTTCCTCTAAAGAAGTATTCATTAACAAACAGTTTTACGGTAAGTTCAATTAATTTCAACTGGTCTTCCTTCAATTATTTCCGTTTACGTATATAGCCTCTCTCAAGGCCAGCTTAATACGTAACAATATGTATGTATACTGTATATATATTGATGTGAAGGGTGCAGTGAATGTGGGGCACTCAATGGGCAGCTGATGACAATTGCCACTAGGAAAATTGCCACAGGGAAAATGGATCCCTTTATGTTCCTGACTTTTACCATTCGTGTATCGCTTCAAATTTTCTCACGATAATGACAGTTATAATAACAGTTTATCTGTGTTATTATTATTCTTTAGTAACAAAATATTACAAATTGCTGAAGCGTTTTTGAAACCATTGTTATTAACGATATGATTAATTTCCCATTTAATAAGTGTTATAACAACTCTTTTTGCCTCTTCAAACTACTATTCTATCACCTCTCACTTAATTGAGTCAATGACAATTTTAAATCATAAAAAAATTTATATTTCCGCTGACTTCAGCCCAAAATGGTTTCTATAATCAAGAATGAAGCGGGCACAGGTATGCTCGTTGACGAGGTACGTTACACATGGTTTACAAATAAGGTTATATAATAGCTTGGATGTGTAGCCAACTGAAAAGAATATACCGCAGGGCGAGACTTCATGCAAAAACGTCAACGTATGACGTTGAGATCGTGTAGATGCAATCTTTAAAATCCAAAGTAAAAACGTCTCGGCAATCAAGTCCCATCCTACTGTATCTCTCGATAAAGTTGCTATCTCTCAAATGCCTAGTACTACAAGTAACATAAGAAGTGATATTAGCAAGTGGAGGAGACAAGAAATTTCAGGTCCTCCATCTGTGCCATCTGGAGGGACGGGATATGTAATACCGCAGAATTTGCGACCTTAGGTTTCGGTTGAAAGTTTTCCTCAATAAGATTCGGATATTAACCACGAGGAACTACGTTCCTGGGGCTTCCAAGAGTCGTATGATTATCCTGGGGCTTCAGGGAATCTTGTGATTTTCCTAGCGCTTCAAGAAATCTTGTGATTTTTCTGGTACTTCCAGGAATCCTGTGACTTTCCTGGCGCTTCAAGGAATCTTGTGATTTTGCTGGTACTTTTCCAAGAATACCCGGGACTTCGAGAAACAATAAAACGGTAAGAAAACAGTTTAACATATTTATTTCCGTCAAAATTCCATTTCCTTCAAAGATTAACAAAGCAAAGATATTTCAAAATAAACATAATTTCTTCTTCGTTCCTCGCAGCTATCGAACATCATCTTCCAGCTTCTCTCTCTCTCTCTCTCTCTCTCTCTCTCTCTCTCTCTCTCTCTCTCTCTCCTTGCGCTTTTACCGGCATGAAGCCTCACTGCTGAGGTGTCATCACAGGGCCAAATCATTGCAGAGGGTTTTTGTTTAGCCAGCAATGAGCGCCTTCCCTCTGCTCATTGGCACTGCTCACCAAATACGGTACTTCTTGAAGTCTTGTTTCGCTCCAACTCTGGATTTATATATATTCAAAATTTCTGAATATATATATATTTAGAATTTAGAATTTCTTGTGTTACATGCTTTTCCACTTCCTTTAGAACAATAAAATGTTTGTGGATGGTCCTCTGTCATTGGCATTTACAGTACTTCTTGAAGTCCTGTTTCGCTCCAACTCTGGATTTTTATATATTCAGAAATTCTGAATATATATATATTCAGAATTTAGAATTTCTTGTGTTACATGCTTTTCCACTTCCTTCAGATCAATAACATGTTTGTGGACGGTCCTCTGACAGCTTGTACTATAATGTTTTCACACTTTGGAGGGCTCCTTATATGAACCAGACATTTGGTTTCCTCCAAAAGTTTCTTTCTTTTCCTTGTGTTTGATGGCAGTCTCTCTTGTCGAGGCTGAGTAAAAGACGCTTGAAGTTGATGGTTGGTTTGAGAATCTGCCGGAGGCTTCGACTCGTCTCTTCTCGATTTCGAAGTCTTCCTCCTTCCTTGGAGACAGACGGAGACAGTGTGTTCGTTCGTTCGTCCTTTTTCATGTGTGTCCTTTAGAGCGCTTTCCCGTTGAGATTCGTGAGGATTTGAGAAGCCTTTCGTCCTCTTGAGTTCCGCCACCTAAAGTTCACACTGGAGTTGACGCTTTTCCTTCGAGAGGTCTTCCACTTCCTTCAGCAGTCGCTGGAACCTGAGCTCGAGATTTTTCCTTCGCGCCACCTCGGACGCGTCATTCTGTTCCTGGATGAGCCTCGCCTCCCGCGGTGCTTCTTCACTCCTGCTGAGCTGCAGGCTTTCTCCTTCTTTCGTAGGAGTTTTCTGGCAGGCCTCTGAAGCTAGCTGCAGTTTGCCTTTGCAACTGAGTAGTCAGGTCCCTACCTTCTCATGGTTTATATGCCTCAATTTCCTTTGCGTTGTACTTCATCTGCTGATTTTCTTCTGTGCTCTTGATTATCTTGTTTTCCAGTGCTGTTTTCTCTCTCTTTATCGTTCTTCAGAAACAACGTTTCAACTTCGAGCAACACCTCATGAATGATCTATCCAACACCTTCTGCATCCTTCATAGTAGTCGACCTCAGCTCTGCTGCAACTGACGATTATCCTGTCCAAGATCACAAGCAGTTCTTTGTGGAACTGGATGGTGTCTCGCAAGGCCTCAATTCTCTCGTCTAGTTCCTTTTCCTTGGGCTCTTCAGCTCCATCATCAGAGATCCGCATCCTCCCCAGTGAGTACACCGCTACAGCAAACAAGATGACTATTCCTGCGCCAGACTTCTCTCATTATTTCGCAGGACATTTGGACAACAACGTCCGAACAACAGTTGGTGCCGAGGCCTGACAACGCCATATTTTCTTCAAATTGGAATCCACATCTCCCAAGGCTATACCTAGTTCATACACACTCTCCTCTCTCTCGATTTTTCATTGAGTTTTTATACATCATGATAGATATTTCAATTTGTCAAAATATATCAGGGAAGGATTTTGAAAGATTTGAATAATGTCTTGGGTCTCTTGGTGTTAAAAATTGCTGAAAGTCTCTATCTCTCTCATCCTGCCCCGAACGTCGGAAATTCTTCATTTTTTTCCTTCATTTACGTTTAAAGCTTTGCAGTGATAAGCGTAATCTTAGAGTGTTACGGAAAAGATAGAGAGAGAGAGAGAGATTGTATTTTAGCGCAGATTAACAGTGTATTACTATATATGTTGAAATCATTCGTTTGTTTGCAATAGGAAATCTAATGTATTTACCATAGTATCTATATATATATATATGTATATATATATATATATATATGTATATATATATATATATATATATATATATATATATGTGTGTGTGTGTGTGTGTGTGTGTGTGTGTGTGTGTGTGTGTTGTGTGATGCTTACCTGCTTCTTTCTTCTTGATAATTCGTTTTGCAGTCTAGTTCTATGTTAACTTTTTGCTTCTTCCTAATGTTAGTTCTGGATCAGTAATCTTACTAGGCTAAGTCTCTTAGGAGAAGTTTGAATGAGACGAACAGCAGAGTTTCTCTCTTTACTGTGCAAAGAATTAGAGTTACAAGTACAACTACAAAACTTATAAATCTATTGTTGGACATGGCAATATTTCTGCTTCTGCACTTAACGACGGCTGCCGGTCCTTCTGTCCTTCTCAAATTGAGCCACCCTCGGTTCGAATTCGGCACCACCTCCTTAGGCGGTGCAGGATCTGGTTCTCCGCCCAACTGGATTCTTGATTCGTGGAGCGGTCTTTCCTTATCTTTTCCCCATCCCTTTTTAGGTGGGGTTAACTTGTTAATTCCTCCTTTTCCAGGCAGAGTCAATAATTTAACATGTTAATACCTCCTCCTGGAGGCGGAACTCCATTATCGAATGAAGCTGAGTATGTTTGGTGCGAGGTCACAGGTCAAAGATTTTATGACGGTCTTTAAGTCTTTTAATTGCGATGGTGTTATGGTTCGACTTCCTGTGACTAAGGTTTTGCTGATCAAATTGTGGCTCACACACCAAGCTCAATTCTCTCTCTCTCTTCCTCTTTCTCTTTTTCGTTATTTTCATTGTACATACTCTGATTATTTTCTCCTCTCTCTTTCTCTTTCTCTTTATTTTCGCTGTACTTTGATTATTCTCTCTCTGTTTTTACGCTACCCTATCTACTATTTCTTATAGCTATCATTACATCACTCGGTCACCTACCAAACATTGCCTTCAATGTTTAATATCTACATATATATATATATATATATATATATCTATATATATATATATATATATATATATATATATATATATATATGAAACAAAATGGATATGAAAAAAAATATTAGTCAACAAAAATACGCATTAAAAATTGCTCTCCCAACTCTGGAGGAAAGGATAAGTGTAATAAAATTGTAAAACAAAATCATGGCAAATGTTAAATATATCAAAAAATAAAAATGCATTAAATTATAAGCATAATAAATGAAAACTCAGAATACAATACCTGAAAATAAAGTTAGAAATGATGTGGATATTAAACGTCAATTATAGATCATTTCTTTTCATGTCTATCAGCATCCTTGTATCTTTTTGTTTTTGATAATCAAATGCCTCACTATTTGACAAACAGCACAATAGTAACTACTATTATCAGTAGACTTATAAATGAAAGAAATGGTGCTATCTGTTTCGTATACAAGTAATAGTCATCAACATAATTCAAGTTCTCAAGTTCCTTTAATCCTAGCTAAGACAATTTAAACTCGTCTATTGCAAAAGTGTAATTCTATATGGCATACGTTTGATGAAATGATATTCAGTGAAAAGGTGTGGCTCATAGTAAATTAATTGGATTTGGTATAATTAACTTACATTGTGTTGCAAAAGACTTGATATTCTTTCATTTCAGTTGAGTGGTGACATTAGGACAAGGGACTCTGGCTATAACAGTATCTAATGAAAATACAAAAAGCATTCATTAACTATAGTTGATTCACAAATGACTTATTAAATGACTGTGTGCACACATCCTTTTCTTGATTTTATTTTCAAATAAACTCTTGGATGCAGGAATGATCATTGGTCGTCTTATATAATATTATCACTATCACATATACTCTTTTTCCTTCAAAATTGCACATCCATTGAATTGTTCATCAGTTAAAAAGGCTAATATTAATCCATGTTCTTCCAATGCAAAATGAATACTAAGGCCCTTTCTAATAATGATCTGATTTTCAATATACATAGGAAAGGGATAAACAGAAACTAACACATTTGAAATTTTCGTATTAAAAGGTAGAACTAAAATAATTCTGTTATGGATTATTTTGGCACTTGTCATATTATAGACATGAAAATATCTTCTACTAAAGGTGCGCAATGTTCCTCAATTATATAAAAACTTAATAATGTCTTCTAATTCTTTTGGAGTGATTCGTGTTGTAACATCACTTCACTTTCCAGTGCAAAGTTTTTTTGTTTTTAAAGCTTTATATTTTCTATCTTATTGAGTTCTTTTGTTACATAACTGATTTACTTGACTTATGGAGGCTTTCAATTTTTTTTCTTTTTGTTAGAGACAATCACTTTATTTATCACTGTGCCAGTTGCGGCTGCCCACTTTTTCAGTCTGTCAATTATTTCCTTTTTTTGTTCTACACTTGCCTTCGGCAGCAAACTCCAAACACCTGATTTAGAGCAGTTCCAATGAAGGGTAAGATCTTTTGGACCTTGTTCGCAGTGTGTTATCTATGTTCATGCTCAGCTTTTCCAATAATGACACTGCACTGTTATTATCACCCTTCTGTAGGTTTGCTTTCATACTATTTTGGATATCTCTTAGTTCACTTTCACGTTTGAGCACTGTGGAAATATCTATACTAACTATTCCAAGGTCCTTGATCATTTTGACTTTCCATGTCTTTTTAACAGGGCACCTTTCTTATCTCCAATTCTGAGAGATTAGTCCAATCTCTAAACTAGTGCTATGATGAGCCCGCATGTTTGCCTGTCTGCAAAAAATTAGACTTAACTGGATTTTTTTACATATAGCCACATTAATTGCACTGCATAAATCACAGTTATGATATTTTCAGTCCAACACTATTTACATAATACTATATACACATTTTTACCTCTTTCAGTTTCTTAGGTCATACCTCGTTGTAATTGGATTTTCTACAGTATTTTCCTTTCTTATGTTATCTATATCTTCAGTAGACCATGGATCTCTTTTCACTACCTTTACATGATTCCAGTGAACTACCTTTTCCTTCATATCACTTTTATTTATTACTCTGTATTTATGTAATTTTAACACTTCTATTACTCTATATGGCCCAGTGACTTTGGGAGAAACTTTAACATTTGGACCTTCTGGTACATGATTCTTAACATAAATTTGAGTACCCACTGTAATGTCTGGTTAAGTGGTATTTTTGTTATAGCATTTTTCTTGAGTCTTATGTACTACGTCGACAGGATGATGCAGTTCCACCCGCAAGCCCTGGACTCCTGCAGGTTCATCTGTGAGGAATGACGCCGCCCACCCTTGACGAGGCCTACCGGAGCCCGCACTGAGTCGTCCGTCGGGAGGAGAAGGCATTCCTCATGTCAATCAGCAGCCGCGAGGACTGGGTCTCGATAGATTGCCTCAAGCCCGCTCTCATCCCCGACGAAGACGACCCCGCTGAAGGCTCTCGCAAAAGCCCGACACCGCTGGTTCCTGACAGTGGCCCTAAATGCTGTTGAGGCCGCCCACGGAAAGCAGTTGAACCCCCCAGGCCCACTACCAGGGGTGGCATCCTGCTTTCTGGCCCTCAAGACAACGAGGACACGCAAGACGTCCCTTTACCGAGGGAATCACAAACCCAAGGACTCCTTCAGCTCCCTGCAAGATTCCGTTAGTCATCCAACAATTCTACGTAATCATTGTTCTGGGTGGGGGGGAGTATTTGTAAGGACGACATTTGGGAGAATGTTCGCCCTTCCATTGTAAAAATCTGTATATCCATATGTCCTCTCTTTTCTTCCATGAACTAAAATGTGGAGCATTTTACACCCTGTCTTTTGATGTATATATATCGGGAATCTGTTCCCTCTATGTAATATTATTCATGTATTTTCGTCTGTGAAGAAACACATTCACAGCGGGGGCCCTGTCCTTTTTTGTTTATGCTTGTTTGTGCATGCGTGACAGACACTACGCTTCCATTCGCACGCCGCCTTATGTACAGCCTCATTTGCTGAATAAAATGAGTTCACTTGCTCTCCTCCTCTTACTCAGTCCTCACAATTATATCCTTACCACAAGCACTGACATCAATTAGCGTAGTAGCAGTAGTAGTAGGCGGGATTTCTCGTTGAAATTGCTTACTTGCTCTTGTTATTCCTCCTTTGTTTTAAGTTTTTTCTCTGTAATGGAATAATTTTTCTTTTAAATAAACTCTTTCCTATTTTAAATTTCCCCCGTCAGCAGGTCTGTAAACAAATGTATATTATCTATTAATTCCACTGTAATTACCTGGTATGGCAGCTACGCGAAAGTATATCATTTCTTAGCCTCATTATATGCTGGGCATTAGAGTATGAAGTGTTCTAAGTTTAAATTTTTTTCCCTCACAGTACGAACATCTTGTATATTCTCCTTTTAGCCTATTCTTATAATTTAATTCTAGTATGCCTAGTCTAGTTCTACTGATCAGCATAGTTTTTTCAGTGTTATCATACCAGATTTCTTCTCTTATGTTTTCTGTAAATTCTCAATGTTCTCTCGCTATTCATTTCTGCTTACCATGCTTTTTCGTCCCAGGTAATTTCTTTTTAACTGCTTACCTTTCAGCAATTCAATTTTACCTATATTTATGTTGAATCTTTCAGATACCCTTGTATTTGCAGAATCTAGGGGGTTTTCTCATTTTCATAATGATCATTGGTTATCTCGTGTTGGAGCCATTTCCACTACCCTCAAGTATATGTTCCAGATACAATAGTTTATTCCTCATATCTCTTCAAGCACAACTTGCGCTTTTTGTTTGTTTGTCTGGCGTTTTTACGTTTCATGGAACCAGTGGTTAATCAGCAACGGGACCAATGGCTTTACGTGACTTCCAAGCCGTGTTGAGAGTGAACTTCTATCACCAGAAATACACATCTCTCACACCTCAATGGAATGCCTGAGAATAGAACTCTCGGCTACTGAGGTGGTACGCCAGCACCATACCGACCACGCCACTGAGGCGTTACAACTTGCTGTATAACTTGGTGCTTTTAGAATTGTTCTAGATACTTGGTTGTCTACTTTTTGTAATTCATTTATGGTTTTCCTGTTGAGTTTCAGGCCTTCCATGGCATACATGAAGGATGGCATCGCCAATCCTTTCCAATTCCAATATAGTTTTCCTATTTTCACCCTGCTACGGCTTTTACTGACGACTGCATTAGCCATATTTGCCTTTTTCTGCTTTTCTTTAATTTGGGCCCTTTTTGTCTGTTCTCTGAAGATTTTGTCTTTCATGTTGCTGATTGTTACTCATAGGGATTTCATCTCCTAGAACCATGAAGCCATCACCACCACAGGTTGGTGATTGCTTTTGGCCTGCCTCCTCTGTCAGGACAGTAAGGGTACTACTCGCTTCCCCTCTTCTGTCCCCTCAACTTCCTGGGGTACACTATTGGCAGTATTTTTCACTGATAAATATTTACAAATTACTGTATTTTCATATAATTTTCCTGACTAAATACACTTTTTCAATAAAACTTTAAAAACTTGGGTATAAGCATTTTGAGTTGTTATTTGTTTTAACTATCAAAATAAGCAATTCTAAACATTTTTGAAGGGAACCATGAGTCGGATGGAATGGCCGGCAATTCGGACTCGCTATTCACTTGTAGCCCTACCGCCAGGATTTACGAAGCAGTTAAGGTTCTCAGACCTAACCATTCATATTCTCAAGTGGTTGAGCAGGAAGCCAGGTGTTCTGGTGAGGTTTTCCCACCTGCAGAGAGAGTACTGAGGGGGGACTGTGGATCAGAAGGACCTGAGGGTCCTCTTCCCTGAGATGCAGATTCTCTCGAGATACAGAGGACCTTTTTGGAGATCGTTGTGTTGATTCATCAACATAATAACCTGAGGGAAGTGACCACGGTAATGACCATCGATCATCCTTTTGGCCTTGAAGTCTACTGGTGCCCCAAAGAGGAACCCAGAGCTTCTGTAGCTTTGCCTTGGTCCTCAGTTGCTGAGGGTGTATTGGATGAAGTTAACACACTTGTCTCTGAGGAGGAGAGTTCTCTTTGATTGAACTGCATGGTTCACCTAGCTCAGGGTCTCTCGCTGCAGCAGCTCAGAGCGAAAGACATGGCCTTCACACATCAAAAAGCAGCAATCCTGGAAGCCACTGCACTGGCAGCCTTCCAGGCAGTCTCCTGGCTGGTTCTGTGGTAGCTCAGTGTCCAAGATTACAGCCTTCTGGGGGTTCATTAACCCCTTGGAGGACTCGACCTTTAGGAAACTATGCCAATCTAGAGGTAAGGCTATCTCCTACAGCAAACCTGTGGGCCAACTTGGTGTAGAAGAGGAGGGACGCTGTCCTCTCTCTGATCACCAAGCATGTCAGCCCGGACTCAGCTTTGGCTCTTCAGAACGGAATGGTGCTGAGTTCTACCTCTCTCTGCTTTCAAGAAGAGGTCTTCGCGTGTCGCTATGGCCCGACCTTTTGGTCCAACTGGCATTTCCTCATCCCCTAAGAAGTCCCAGACTTCGAAGGGTGCTAGAGGAACGATCTTGCCTTCTTCTGCCCCTGCCAAGAAAGGTGCACAATCATGCCCCTTTCCCCCAAACTTTCAGTCCAATAGAGGGAAAGGAAGCAAGGGTAAGAAGAAGGGAGGAAAATGCTAGGGTCGGCATTCTCCTCCAGAAGTTGCTGATGGTAGGGTGTGCCTTCCAAGCCATTGGGCAGCATGGCAGCAACACAGAACCACGACTTGGATAGTAGATGTCCTTTGGGAGAGCTATCTGCTACCCTTCACGTCTTAACCATCCCTCACCAACTCTCCAGTCTGATTCCAGTCCCACTTATGGACTTGGCTGGCTGAAAGATCTCACTCTCCGGGAGGAGATTGCAGCAATGCTGAGGGAATGCTTTGTAGAAGTGACAGATTGGTCCCCAGGCTTTTACAGCCAATATTTTTCCTGTCAAGAAAGAATCACAGGGGTGAAGGCCAGTTATCAATCTCTCTCCCTTCAACTGATTCATTTGCCAGACTCGATTCAAGATGGAAATGGCCTGTTTGGTGTTCACTTCCAACAGGGAGAATAACTTCATGCTTACGGTGGACCTGAAGAATGCATATTTTCAAGGACCCTCGCTTTATCCTCGGGGAGATGGTATTTCAATTCTGAGTACTTTGTTTTGGGCTCTTGACTGCCCCTCAGGTGTTCACGTGAGTGTTATCCCTTGTGTCAGCTTGGGTCCATTTGTGCGGGGTATGTCTCTTGAGGTATTTCAACAATTGGCTAGTCTTGGTGAAATCTCGTCTGCAGTTGCTCCATGACAGGGATCGCCTCCTTGAGTTTTGCCACTCCTGGGGGGTTGTAGTAAATCTTGAGAAATCAGATCTTGTGCCCAAGCAAGGAATAAAGTGCAAATGTTCCTGTCCCAGCAGGAACAACCAGCATGGAAGTAGTAGGATGTTCTTGATCACCAGTCGTATTTGGAGAAACTGGTCCCTCATGGGCGGCTTCACCTTCATTCTCTCTAGCGGAGAACAGAGTTCTGGTCTCCAGCATGGAATCTCTCATCTTTTCCCATCCACCTCTCGTGAAGGATGAGATAGGACTTGGCCTGGTGGCTGGACAACAGGAACCTCATATTAGGAGTGTCCCTACACACTCCCCCTTTGGTTCTCAGATGCTTCAACTGAGGGATGGGGCACACACCTGGAGGAGTTACTGATCTCAGATGTGTGGAACTGAGAGGGCAAGCACCTCCACATCAATATTCTAGAGCTCAAGGCAGCCTTCCTGGCTCTCCAAGAGTTTTTGGATCGAGTGATGGGATACTCAGTGGTGTTGATAAGCAACAACACCACAGTAGTGTCTCTTTTGTCACACCAGTTGACAATGTAGGTGCACCACCCACTCAAAAGAGCTTTCAGCCAGATGCATTCAAGGCTAGAGGAATGTAGTAGCAGACATACTCAGTCGCCAAGGTCTGATGATAGGGACAGTGGTCCCTCCATGTGGATGTTGTGGAAAGGCTTTCTGAACTTTGGGGGACTCCCATCGATCGACCTATGTACTGACTGGCACAACAGAAAGCTCTAGGTGTTTTGCTCCATCGTTCCCAATCCATGGGCGGCAGCAGAGGATGCTTTTCAACACCCAAGGGATAACCTGGATGCTTATGCCTTCCCACCATTTTGTGATCAACAAAGAATCTCAGGATGACCCTGGTGGCTCCCAAAGGGCCACATGGTATCCAGACTTGCTAGCTCTTCTCATTGAGGCACTGAGATAGATTCCTCCCTAGAACAACCTACTGCATCAGCCACACATAAAATGGTTTCACCGGTCCTTGGAGTCGCTCACACTTCACAGGTGGAGATATCCAGCACCTCTTATGAACAAGAGGCTTTTCTCGCCACGCAGTTACAGAGATATCTGGAAATCTGTGACAGTCCTCTGCCTTAGTCTACCAAGGGAAATGGCCTGTCTTCTGTGGTTGGTATCATGGACGGGGTCTCTCTCTGGCTGTTTCCAGGGTTCAGCAGCTAGCAGATTTCCTAGTCTTTCTTCGCCGAGAAAAGCTCTCCCAGCACCAGTGCCATGTACAATACCTGCACCTCCATAGCCTTCCAGAGCAGCCTACAAGAGGTTGTATGGAAGAATTATATGTAATAAGCTATGACTGTTCTCCAGCCTCACAAACTGAGGACAGGACATGTCCTTGCTCCCCATGTATCTTTATATTGTGATTTTGCATCTCATTTCATTCTTTCAGTTTTGCATTCACTGTAAAGTCATTTATGTCCTAGTATATTGCTGTGCTAGATTGCTTGTGTGTTGAACTCCTTAATGCATGACATATTTCAATGTTTGTGCCTTCATGGCCAACTTACTTCTATAATTTGTATTTCAAATTAATCACAAAGTTAGTAACCTCATTCAACTAGCTGCAGTCTAATCATTTCTTAGTATTGTTTATTTATACCTGTGCCTATAAAGCCTCCGTCCCATTCAAGGACGAAATCTCTGCTAAAATGGGGGGCTATCTTACATATACAACCTTAACTTTGTTCAAAATCCCCTTTTCATGATGGTTGACAGATGGGAGGCCTAATATGGTGCCCAAAGTTTAGTACTATTTCTCTCTCCCAACCACTTGTAAATCCTATTTCTTCAGCTGTGAGATTTCTGTCTTTTTAGGCTTATTGATGGAGTATCACTTTACCTTCTGGCATCCGCCATCTTTGGAGCTCAGGTAGCACAGGTGAAGCGAAGCCTGAGTGAGTCTCAGTCTGGCCCGAGAAGTAGAGAAGAGAGCTTCCCATGCGTTCTGTCTGCGAGATGCACAGGCCAGAGAAGAGAAACTGTGGGCCTTTGTATTGAAATACATACAACCACTGAAACATCCCATTTAAGTTTACCAAGTGCACCAGGTTTTCCTCCTTTTATCAGAAACCCTCACCTAATCCTCAACACGAAATTCCCCACGTGCCCTACTTTCTCTCTTACGACTTATCTTACTTTCCACATCTTACTCTGGAACCCATATAAAATTGTTAACATGTCTAGTTTCATAAATTAGGAAAATATGCTTAGAGTTTTTACTCACTGTGCTATCCTCACATGCACAAGCATGTCATCCAAAGCACGAGACTTCATTGTGATACTTCAGACTTATTAGTTATGGAAGACCCGATAGCTCATTTGCATGTTGTTAGCACACACCATTTCCATATTTAATTTGACCCATATCTCTTCCAGAGAGAGGTGTTACTTTCAGTGAATTCAGAACTTCTGCTCAGAGACAGTCAGGTTGCATGCTCCCACATGGTAGTCAAGAGGAAGAAGTTTTCTTGTGACCCGGCACTGCCAAAGATTTAATTAATTCTTTGTACATATATTCATTCTGCAACCCTCCTCCCTAGCCAAGTTGGCCTGTGTTATTTTGAATTAATTATGATACTCTTTGGTTTATTGTTCTATTAAACTGTTCAAGTTCCAACTAGTGTATATTACACCTTCAGTAAAGTAATCACTTTTATCATTCTTATTATTATTCATATTTGTTTTTACAGCTGCTCTTATTTGCATTACTATTTCACGGCCTCCTGAGCAGCCCCATAAAAAAGGGAAAAACTTTACATAAATTTTACTTGGACAGTGATCCATGCAAACAGTTCATCTAATGTGCAGCTTAAACAAAATAATACATTACTTTAGTAATTTACAAAGCAAGTCCTATCTCAATACTTCTGATTGGTTAACTTAAAGCAGACAATAACACACACTACAGTAATTTACTGTGTCCAATGGGTTGATACAATGCATTAGGATTTACTAATACTGTATCACATTCTTTGTAGAATATTAAAACAGAGAGAACATATCAAAAAGTAATATAATAAAACCACCTAATTTGCATTGATTTTTAATGAAAAAAAATATTTTTACAATAAAATGAGACTATATATACTTAACGAGTACTTACTTAGCTAAGAATTTCTACTCAACCCTAGCTTAAAATTTGAAAATTAGTGGTAGTGATAGTCTTTTGTTTATGTAGGTGACTAACCCCACCCACCTTCACGGTAAGAGAGGAACAACTTCAGCCAAGATCTCGATTTGTCCATGTGAGGGGACGAGGGCGGACTTCGTCCATAATTATACTGGGTAAGTATTTATAAAAGTGACATTTTTATAATAAAATAGTCTTATAAAACATACTAAGTAATTAAACAGCTATAGTTTCAAACTTGTGCAGCAGCTACAGCAATTTATTTGTTATTGTGTAGGAGACACGGCCCCGCCCACCATCAGGAAGGATAGGTACAACACAGCTGAAATGGTCAATTTGTTTATATCCAATGCCCATCAGAGGGGAGGAGGGAGGGCTTTAATTCTGTAATTACATGGTATGTTCATAAAACTTAGTTCATAACTCCAATAGTATTCAGTAAAAATCAAGAACAGTAAAAATAACTAGTACTAGAAATATGTTTTGTTATACCATAACCTGTTAATAGAGCGGCGCAGATAGATACTGCCTCTTGTTGGTGCTCATCTTAACTGTAGCGACGTGGCTATATAGCTGCTAGACGCCTCTACATGTGGAAGCTATTTAGCACAGGAGTACTACTCTGAATGTTACAAAGCATGCAAAGGTTATGAGTTCCAAGGAGTTATCTGTTGGCCCTCAAAACCATAAAAAATAAGTGTCCTTGCCCTGGCCGCAGTACAGTACATCAACAACCAGACAATTTTGTCTCCTACATCAATTAAAACCCAATACCCATCTGACAATAACAAACTAGACTCATGGGTACCCTAGGCACTTATTACCCCCCAGCACCCCTAAACTCAGCAACCTAATCAAGGCGAAAAATGTTGAATAGAACTTCTATGTTTCCTCCCCCAATACCACACCAGCTAAAGCTCTGATGGACCAATCCATAAAGCTCACCACCTCGTAAAACGTAAAAAGATTCCTCAGCAAGTGATCCATTTCCAAGGCTGAAAACATTACTGTTGCAGAAGTGAACACCGATCTGCAAGCCGAGTCAATAAGACTGGAGAGGTCTCCCTGGGAGGAGGCTGCTACTCACTCCCAAGGACGTAGCTTCTCTAGTTGTGTAAGACCTGTAACTCCTGGATAATAAGCGAGAATGTGGAATGCTAAAGGAAGCCTTCCCTTTACGCCTATTCTCCGAGAGCCAGTTATCAACTTTACTTAACCCTTTAACGCCGATTGGACGTATTAAACGTCGATATAAATTGTCTGTTGGGTGGCGATTGGACGTATATACGATGATATGTTTTTTTTTTAAATTAGCGGAAAAATAGTTATAGGCCTACTAGGCGAAAACTTTTGAATCACGCGCCTTGGGGGATGCTGGGAGCTCACGGATCAAGGCGATGTTTTGTTTACAATCGTTACCCAGGCGCGAAAGCGCAAATTTCTTTCTCCTTGCACTAAAAAGCATCAGCGACACATCTCGGAAATTATTTTGTCACTTTGACATAATTTTTGCACCATTTCATATTATCCGTTACATGGAGTATTATATATGAAAATGTGCGCAATTTCATGTAGATTACAACAAAAAAACAAATCATGGTTGTAGCTTTTATCAGTTTTGAAATATTTTCATATAAATAACGATGTGCCAAAATTTCAACCTTCGGTCAAATTTGACTCTACCGAAATGGTCGAAAAATGCAATTGTAAGCTAAAACTCTTATATTCTAATAATATTCAATCATTTACTTTCATTTTGCAACAAATTGGAAGTCTCTAGCACAATATTTCAATTTATGGTGAATTTATGAAAAAACTTTTTCCTTACGTCTGCGCGGTACATTTTTTCGTCCGATTGTCGTAATGTTTGCACCATTTTAAATTAGCCGTTACATAAAGTTTTATATATGAAAATGTGTGCAATTTCGTGTAGAATGCAACAATAAACAACCCATGGTTGTAGCTTTTATAAGTTTTGAAATATTTTTATATAAATAACGATGTGGCAAAATTTCAACCTTCTGTCAACTTTGACTCGACCGAAATGGTAAAAAAACGCAATTGAAAGCTAAAACTATTACATTCTAGTAATATTCAAATATTTACCTCTATTTTGCAACAAATTGGAAGTCTCTAACACAATATTTCGATTTATGGTGAATTTATGAAATAAACTTTTTCCTTACGTCCGCGCGGTAACTCTTCCGAAAAAATCATTAATTTTTTCGTCCAATTGTAATGTTTGCACTATTTTAAATTAGCCGTTACATAAAGTTATATATGAAAATGTGCGCAATTTCATGTAGAATACAACAAAACAACCCATGGTTGTAGCTTTTATCAGTTTTGAAATATTTTCATATATATAACGATAAATAGAAAAAATTCGTCCTTCGTCAACTTTAACTCAACTGAAATGGTCGAAAACTGCAATTGTAAGCTACAACACTTACAGTCTAGTAATATTCAATCAATTACCTTCATTTTGCAACAAATGGGAAGTCTCTAGCACAATATTTTGATTTATGGTGAATTTTTGAAAACATCTTTTTTTATGGCCGCACATTACGAATTCATGCATCATTTTGTGATAATATTTTCTCTGTGTTGCCTTGATTGTTTTACAATGTGTTATATACCAAAATGATCGCAATTTAGTGTACAATACAACAAAAAAATTAACTCGTTAGCTTTAACGGTTTTGCTCACAGCGCGATTTGTATACAATTATATATGAAATTTTTTTCGCGGTCATATATCCCAATATTTATATATGATAATTATATTTTTTTTCCTTTCTGATGGTTGCATACTAAACTTCAGGCAATGACAGAAAAAGGAGCCAAAAATGAACTCTTAATCTTGAAAACTAAGCGTGCTGTGATTTAAAATAAAAAACCTTTTTTCCGCTTCGGCGCTCACTCGCGAACGCTGCTGGCATACGGGAGACGATTTTTAAAATACCGCTTCGGCGTTTAAGGGTTAATGCCTTCTTTGAAGATGAAGTGAGAACCATCTTAGGGAGTTTATTAGTCCTGACTGGCTGATCACTAATCCTGAATGAGGAAGCAGGAGCCGCTGGGTCGAAGAAATCTGGGACTCTATGCAACAAATATCTAAGCAGGGAAGCATAGGGTGTTGGCACTTCTTCATGACCTAATTCCTCTTCATCCGAAGAAAATAGGGAAAGCAAAGGATCCACAGGGGGAACTGCTGACGAAGTCGAAGCTTTTTGAAGAAGTCCCAGAACATTATCCAATGGCTTCTGAAGAGAACCCAAAGACGGATTTGTCATTGGAGACGGACAGGAAGAAATCAAACGTGACACAGATGATGTCAGGTGCTGAAAGGCAGGTGTCAACATAACAGGAACTGCTGTCTTATGATCCAAAATACCTGATGTTCAGCCTGTGGGCGCTTGGAAGTCACTGGACTCTTGGACATTACCTGGCAGCCAGAAATTCTTGGGTGCTCAGCTCCTACTGGGCGCTCAACCATTGCTAGGCGCTCTGAAATAACTGGGGTCCCAAGCACTTTAGGGTGCTTGACCAAATCTGGGCATTCTTCCACTCTTGGACTCTCAGACATACCTGGGATCTCAGATACAAGTGGGCACTCAAGACGCTAATGAGGACTCGTCAATAAAGGGGCGCTCACTGTCCACAAGACATCCTGAAGAAGTACAAGGGCGCTCCTGAGAAGCGGCATGCTTACGAGAATATCTAGGCACTGTCAAAAGGTGTTCCAGCTGTGGAACGCGTTTGAGACTGCCCAAGTACTACATGAGGGCTTGGGGCTGCATGAAGGTTCTTTCTGCCTTTTGCTAAGTAATGGCAGAGACTGATTCCAAAATGAAGAACACCTTTTCAAAGGGCGTAACTTCTTCGAGAAACACTACTGACGTCCTTTACTAGCACTGCCTTTGCTACAATACCAAAAACTAGATCTAGTGTGACATAGTCAACTAGTTAACAAAGTAAAAATCAGTATGTCTTTTCAGAAAACTAATTCATGAAAAACATGCCCTAAAATCCTGATTAAATAATCAATGCCAAAGGCTACTGTGTTAAAATACTTCACCAAAGTGAAAATATCCCACAACAATCCAAATTCAGCTGTAAATCTCAACATACTGTGTAGTCGTACACAGACAGAAACAAATTGAGCTCTTGGCTGAAGTTGTTTCTCTCTTACTCTGAAAGTGGGTGGGGATAGTCACCAACATGAACAAAAGACTATCGCTACTGCTAATTTTCAAATTTTAAGTTGTCTTCAAGTAGAAACTCTTAGCTAAGTAATTACAGGGTATGTTACTCATATAAAGCCAATCTTTTTATTCCCACTATGCATGAAATTTTATGGAAATATTCAAACTTATAACTACATATACATGTGCAGGTGCATAATGGTGAATAACAATGGGAAGAAAAATTCATGTAACCAATGACAAAACTAATTCCTGATTTGGAAATCATACAAAAAGTACATGGGAACCAGAATAGTGAGGCAGACACCAGAAAATTTATTAATCTAATATTGAACACAGCTTAATGAGTACAATTTTAAAAACCAAAGAAGCTAAAAATATATTCTTTTACATTTGTATCAAGGTTATACTACCATTCACACATATCCACTACAATCAAAATATTCTGGATCTGCCTTGACCTCTAAGAAAGGATCTGCAGATAGTAAAGAGCCATCATCTGTTTTCAGTAAGATCTATCTCCAAATTCTCATCTTTGATTAACAACAATAATGATTTTTCAGCTTCCATTTTCACACGATGTGTGTACAATTCTCAATCCTTGTGAGAATCTGATGTAGTAATTTTCTTCCATTTGAAATATCACCAGCCAAAAACCTAAAATTTTGGCATCTAAATGCACTGTAATATTATGAATTTTCATGAGTAATCTCAAAATATTTAAAATTTTCTAACATTTTTTACATTAGGACTAGAGAATGTCCCTCTCTACAATGATTTCCAATGTGGGCTTTGAGAATTTCCAAATTAGAAAAACTAGTACTTGAACAAAGATCAAGTTCGTATTGTAGTAGTATATACAGTTTGTTTCCGTATTATGAATTCTTGTCTGTTTTGAGATGACTTGAACCAGAAAACTTCTTTGGCATACAGAGGAAGTGACTGGTTTCTATCCTGTATGACTTCTCATGTGTGTTTTGAGATGAATGTGTTGATGAAAACTTTTTTGGCATATAGAGCAAGTATATGGTTTTTCTCCTGTATGAGTTCTCATGTGTGTTTTGAGATTACTTGATTCAGAAAAGCTTTTTTGGCATACCGAGCAAGTGAATGGTTTCTCTCCTGTATGAGTTCTCATGTGTTTTTTGAGAGTATTTTGATGAGAAAAACTTCTCTGACAAACTGCACAAGTATATAGTTTCTCCCCTGTATGAGACCTAATGTGTGTTTTGAGATTACTTTGACGAGAAAAACTTCTTTGACATACCGAGCAAGTATACGGTTTCTCTCCTGTATGAGTTCTCATGTGTATTTTGAGATAACTTTGACGATAAAAACTTCTTTGGCATATAGAGCAACCAAATGGTTCATTTTTTCCGCTTTCCGTGTCAAAACTTGGATGGTCTTCTTCACTCTTTCTATCCTGGTATGTATATTTTACATCAACTTCAATATATTCTGGCTCCCCCTTTACTTCTGTGGAAGAATCTACAAATAAAGATCCATCATCTGTGAAACTGGTATGCTCATCCTCCAAATTGTCAATTCCTTGTTTCATTAAATGACATCTCATGTGTCTATTTAGATTATTTTGACGAGAAAACTTTCTTTGACATACAGAGCAAGTATATGGTTTCTCTCCTGTATGAGTTCTCATGTGTGGTTTGAGGTGACTTTGATGAGAAAAACTTCTTTGACATACAGAGCAAGTAAATGGTTTCTCTCTCATATGAGTTCTCTGGTGTGATTTGAGATCCCTTGCTGCAGAAAAACTTTTGTGACATACTGAGCAAGTGAATGGTTTCTCTCCTGTATGACTTCTCATATGGGATTTCAGGTCACACATATGTGAAAATGTCCTTTGGCATTCAGCACACGTTATTTCCTTCCCTGCTGTGTTGCTTCTCTTTGAAAATATTTCTTTTCTACCCAAATGTCTATTTTCTTCTGCAACAGAGATCTTTTCCCTTTCCACATCAAAACTTAAATGGTCTTCTTCACTCTCTACAGGCTGGCATGTATATTTTACATCAACTTCACCACAATCAATGTAGTCTGGCTCAGCTTTCACTTCTATGGAAGAATCTACAAATAAGGATCCATCAACTGTGATTTCGGTATGTTCATCCTCAAAATCGTCATTTTCTTCTTTGATTAAAGGTAAACCTGAGTTTTCACCTTCCATCTCAAAGGATGCTGAATTTACAGCTTTGAAACAAAGTCTGTTTTAGGTCAATGAATATTCAGTTTCATCCAAGGAAAGCTCTCAATATGAACCAAATATTGCCAAACCTTCATTTAATGAAATTGCTAGAATGAGAGGAAGCACTAAAGTCAACAATTGTCATTTATGTAATCACAAACTTTACACCTCACAGAATAGCAGGTTGTCAACAGGTCTTTTGCAGGTTCAAAATAATCGTAGCTCATTTACAGCCTGCTTTCAATGATACTGCAAATCAAATATGTAATCCTATAAAAAAAAACCTTCACTCCTCACATCACAAAGGAATCAATCTGGCACAGACAAAACAGAAGTGTATCAGTTAAAAATCAAAATGTTTCATAAGACCAACTACACTTCTAAGCATCACAAACTATTTCTAAATTAACAATGTTCTACGGAGGCAGACAAAATAATCAGTCACTAACGCAAACTGTCATAGCATACACACTGATTTAACGTCAAATATTTTCAATATAAAATTTTTTTCTTCAGTATATAAGAAATCCTGCATTAGTACATTGGTAATATGATGTAAATAACAAAAATGCAGCAAAAATCTTTTCAAACTCCCATTCCATTCATCGACGATCTCATGAAACTTCCCTCTGCTTGCGCTACTCTGAAAAAAAAAAAAAAATCAAAAGTAAAAATAGTGTTCCGAGTAGCACTGTCCATAACCAACACAGAATCAGATACGTATTTAGAAAAATGTCTTGTATCATAGAGAGCCTGTTTCAACTCTTAAAACATATGTCCCTTGGGAAAACTACAGGTTTTCAAAGTATAGAAATACCCCGAACTTATGCAAGATTAGGTTCCAGACCCACTTGCGTATGGGGAAATTTCGCGTAAGTTTGGCATGGTCTCTAAAAATGCTAATAAATGCCTGCTTCTAGAATCTGAACACTAAATATGACCATAATCATGCTTCCTAAGTATTAAGCTAACTTTTAAATGAAATTAAAGTTACTGTAATTTGATTTAAAAGTTAGATTGATACATTACCCTTAAAAAAGAAATAACTCGTTGGCGTAAAAATAGTTATACGTAGTAACTACTATGTACATATGCATCCATTTTCATGCTTATACTAACGTTACCCCTTAATTCATGGGATGCCATTTTCTTTTTCCCTCAGAGTGAAAGTAGTTTTCTTTGCGTCACTAAGTAAACTTCATAAGTCTGTTATAACGAAGGTACACAATTCAATAAAATAAAGAAATATGTATGAACATACTGTACGTAATGTTTGCAGAGGGGGGAAGGTAAATTCAATCAATTTAAAATTCTTGTATGTCTAGTGTGAGGGCTAACTAAGAGAGAGAGAGAGAGAGAGAGAGAGAGGTCGAGCGCCTTTTTTACGAGAGAGAGAGAGAGAGAGAGAGAGAGAGAGAAATACCTATTTCATGAGGTAAAACTCTGGAGGGGTATCATCTTTAAAAGCGCAAATGGGATCACATCTTATGAAAGTACATTAACTATATGTGCTGTAATTACTTAACATAGTACATACAGATTGTACCAGCACATTTTTCTGAGGTTAAATTAGTAATTTTCACAGAACGACAACTCTGTTATGTCTCTGATATGTTTTACTAGTTGATCCTGAAGGTGACAAACACTGTATATATTTTGAAAAATATGAATAGCATACACAGAATCTCCATACTGACTTTATCCTTAAAAGCATGAAAACTTATACTAATTGTAGTATACTACTACTTACTTCAGAAATTAAACATTTTCTGAAGGATTATAATCTTTGAAAAGTGCAGTAACTTGTGAATGGGTATTGCATCTTGTAAAACGTACGTACAGTCCGGTCCCGAATTGTGTGTGTTCAAATTGTGCGATTCCCCTTTTATGCGATCGCTAGTTCTCAAAAATCACAAATTCTTGGTAATTTGTATTTTTCCTAGCGATACTTACCTCGAACCATTACAGTGGAGATTCCCAGATGTCGATCCGGGTCCGACCAGAAAAAACTGGTTATACACAGCACCCAGGCCAGGCCTATGCCCTTAGGGGTCGAAGACCACATTATCCTACTGACCTAAAGCCAGTCCTTCTTGCTCAACTCCGAGGTGCCTCCCCTAAGCTTCAGTGGGGCTGGACGGGAAGGTAAATATACCTCCATGTTCGAGGTAAGTATCGCTAGGAAAAATACAAATTACCAAGAATTTGTGATTTGTTCTGATGCGAGTTACTTACCTCGAACCATTACAGTGGAGACTTACTCCTTAGGAGGAGGGCGAAGGTTATGGGAAGAACAGCCCCAAAGCTGCTCCGTTATACTGTGGGTTAGTCCGGGAAGGTTCTAAAGCAAGCCTAGTGCGGGTATAACCAACCCTTGACATGTAAAACTGGGTGTTGTACTGATTACCATACGCACTCCCGCGTATTTCTTACCCGAGTATCCTGGATTCCTCACTTCCTCCGAAAACAGCCCAGGGGGACAAGGACAAGGATCATGTGGGATATGAGGAAGAGTCACACACACACACACACTACATACACACTGGCCCGTCCAACCCAAGAAGGGTGAAGAGGGGCACTAGACCTGTTGCTGGCCTGCCACCACGGGGCCAATCTCAAAGGCATTGAGCGACCTCCTCGTGCAGAGTATTTTAGATAGTGGGCTGTGAAAGTCGACTGCCTATTCCAGACTCCTGCCCTCAGGACCTGGTCCACTGCCATGTTCTTTGAGAACGAAAGGGAAACCCCAATTCCCCTGATGTCATGGGGCCTGGCTCCCTTTGGGGGGGAAAGGCCCCTTTCTCGTAGGCCCTCCTGATGGTTTCTCTCAGCCAGAAGGAGATGGTGTTTTTCGAGGCTGCCTTCTTCACCCTCCCCGTGGTGACGAAGAGGTTTTTTACCTCCGGCCTGAGCCGAGCCATCCTTTCCATGTACTTCCGTACTGCCCTCACTGGATAAAGGAGGAGATCCTTAGGCTGGTCCGATTTAGGGAGGGCAGGGATGGAAAACTTCACGAACCTGAATGAGAGTTCTTTCCACCCCCTCGTGTGGGCCACTACGTACGACAGGCAGTGGAGCTCTACCCACCCTCATCGTGGAGCTAGCAGAAACACCGTCTTGAGGGTCAGCTCCCTATCCAGGATGTCCTTGAGTGGCTCAAAAGGGGGCTTCCTCAGGGCGTCCAAGACTATCGCGACATCCCAGCGGGGAACCAAGCTGGCGCTGGGGGGGACACTTCTGCTCAAAACTCCTTATGAGAAAGGTCAGCGGTTTTGAGTTCCCCAGATCCAACCCGTTCAGGGAGAAGACCTGGCTTAATGCAGCCCTGGCTCCTTTGACCACCGGAATTGACAGGCCCCTGTTCAACCTCAGGTAGATCAAGAATTCTGCGATGTCTGGGATCTTTGCTTGGAGGGGTTCCAGGCCCCTCTTCCTACACCAGGCCCGAAAAATGACATTGTTATGATACAATAAAGTTTCATACATACTTACCTGGCAGATATATACATAGCTATCGACTCCGTCGTCCCGACAGAAATTCAAATTTCGCGGCACTCGCTACAGTAGGTCAGGTGATCTACCGCCCTGCTCTGGGTGGCAGGACTAGGAAACTATTCCCGTTTTCTAATCAGATTCTCTCTTCCACCTGTCTCCTGCGGGGAGGCTGGGTGGGTCTTCAATTGTATATATTCTGCCAGGTAAGTATGTATGAAACTTTATTTGTATCATAACAATGTCATTTTATACATTCAACTTACCTGTCAGATATATACATAGCTGATTGACACCCTTTGGTGGAGGGCAAGAGACAGCTAACTAACTGACTAGACAGGTAAACAACATATGTTGTAGGTATAAATAAACCTTAGTTCCTACCTTCTTAGATGGAAGACTTCGTGGCTACTGCCCCAGGAGTCTGCTTCATCTCGAAGAGCCTTAGCGAAGTAGTTGATCTGTGGCCAAGAGTTCGTCTGTGGATCTGTCGATCGGGGTCTCTTCCCGTACTCGACAGAACCTAACTGGCGTTTGTCAATGGGAGCACATCCGCTTATATGACAACACGCATTACTTTAAGGAGCACACAACCAATCCTGATCACCCGATCCTAACCCGTGTTAATTCTAAGATTGCCCAGAGTTATCCCCAAACTAGCAAACAACCACAAACTCGAAACTCATACATACAAAAATAAAAATTTGTACCCCTCTAATGGTCAGATGTCACTCGATTTTCAAATGAAGCGAAGTGAAGGCCGCTTGTGCGACAACTGACACTCCCATACACCGAAAACCACGAGAAACACATCCGACAAGAGGGTTACGTACACAGTTTAAGGATTGGTGCTTTATCCTTTACCCAGAACCGTCTGTGCTGACACAAACGGACCTAAAGAAAAACATTTCTCGTACGTAACCTCGCAACGTCTTTTAAATAATGGGAGTGCAAACCACGGGAGTTGCATCTCCAATAAGTTGCGTCCAAAATGTTTTTGAGTGACATATTTCTTTGGAACGCCACAGAGGTTGCGATTGCCCTAACTTCGTGGGGCTCTCACTCTTAAAAGATTAAAAGAATCATTCTGAACAATTCTTATGAGCTTCCACAATGACACTTCTAACAAAGAAGGCTAAGGCATTCTTGGACATTGCCTCTCTTGGGGTCTTTTACTGAGCACCAAAGACCTTTTTGCGAACCCCCCAACTGCTTCTTCCTTGTCCAGATAAAATTTTAGAGCTCTAACTGGGCAAAGGGATCTTTCTGCCTCTCTGCCACCAAACCAAACCTAGACAGTCCTTTCACTTCGAAGCTCCTGGGCCAGGGATTCGAAGGGTTTCGTTTTGGCCAGAAAGAGAGACTGAAATGAACAAATTGCAGAGTCTCCTTTGAAGCAACTCTTGATTCAAGGGCGTGCAATTCACGACCCTTTTTTGCCGTTTGCAAGAGACCTGAGAAACAAACACTTTCTAGTAATGTTACGAAAAAAGAGCCGTGTGTAGTGGTTCGAATTCTTCTGAGGATAGAAATTTAAGAACCACATCTAAGTTCCAGCTTGGAACATTAGGTTCAAGTGACTTTGATGTTTCGAAGGAACGAATGAGGTCGTGCAAATCTATCATTCGATAGATTCTAATCCCTTGTTTCTAAAGACTGCTGACATACTCCCTGTACCCTTAATAGTCGGTACCGAGAGATGCGACTTTTGTCTAAGAAACAGAAGGAAATCCGCAATTTCGGTCACAGAGGAACGGTACTGGAAGAGGACAGCTTCTTCGACCTGCACCAGTTTCTGAAAACTTCCCCACTTCGATTGGTACACTCGCCTAGTAGATGATCTGCGGGCTCTAGCAATTGCGCTTGCTGCCTGGCGAGAAAACCCCCCTCTCGCTCTGACAAGTCTTTCGATAGTCGAAAGGCAGTCAGAGCAAGAGCGGGTAGATTTTGAATGGTACTCCCGAATTCTAAGTGGGTTGGGTTGTTTGAGCAGATCTATTCTGTTTGGAAGAGATCTGGGGAAGTCCACCGTCCACTCCATCACCTCTGTGAACCAAATTTGAGCTGGCCAATACGGAGCAATCAGAGTTCTGTTTTGGGGTTTCCATTTCGGATGCCACGAATTTTCTGACTACTTCCCCCAGTATCTTGAACGGGGGAAAAGAAAGCGTAAACGTTCTACTCCCTGACCAGGTTCTAAGGAGGAAGGCGGATCGTTGCATAAGCCCGGGGATCTTCCACCAGGGCACAAAATGTGTCTATCCTTTTGGAGAGGAATGTGGCGAAGAGATCTATTTGAGGCTTCCCCCAAAGGAGCCAAAGGCTCTGACAGACTTCTGAGTGGAGTGTCCATTCTGTGGGAAGGACCTGGAACCTCCTGCTCAATCTGTCCGCTCTCACATTCCTCTCCCCTTGGACAACCTTGTTAGAAGAACTACCTTCCTTTGGTTCGCCCAAATCAAAAGATCTCTTGCTAGCTCGTACAGAGCGAAAGAGTGCGTTCCTCCTTGTTTCTTGACATAAGCCAGAGCTGTCGTATTGTCTGAGTTTATCTGTACGACTTTGCCTCTGACTATGTGTTCGAAGCTCTTTAGCGCCAGGTGAATTGCTAAGAGCTCCTTGCAATTTATGTGCCATGACACCTGTTCTGCCGACCAGGTGCCTGACTTCTTGGATCCCAATGTTGCCCCCCAGCCCGACTCCGAGGCGTCTGAGAACAATGTCAGGCTTGGGTTCCGTACTTGCAGGGACACTCCTTTGTTTTCTTTTAAGGAGTCAACCACCACTTTAAATGATGTCTTATTTCCTCCGAGATTGGAAACGTGTCCGAGAGCTGTCCTGTCTTCCAACTCCAACTTCTTCTCAGGAAGAACTGAACGCGGACGAAGATGCAATTCCTCCTATGAAAGAAAACTGTTCGATGCGAGGAGGAAAGGGTCCCCAGAAGGCTCAGCCATTCCTCGCTGAATGCGTTCCTTTCCCTAGAAAGTTTCGATACTCGGCACAGCCTTTCTTTATTCTCTCTTGAGATGGAAAAACTCGAAAACCCCGAGAATCCATCTGAATCCCCAGATAAACCACGTTCTGGCTGGGGATCATCTGAGACTTCTCGAGGTTCACGATCAATCCCAATGATTTTCTGTCAATTCCAGTGTTGTTGACAGGTCCTCCAAACACTGCTTTCGAGACCTGGCTCTGATGAGCCAGTCGTCCAGGTACAGGGAGACGTTTATCCCTTTCAAATGTAAGTGTCTTGCTACTTTTTCATCACGTCCGTGAAGACTTGAGGAGCCGTGGAAAGGCCGAAACACAGGGCCCTGAACTGATAGATTCTTCCTTCGAACATAAATCGAGGTACTTCCTCGACGAATGGTGGATCGGGATGTGGAAATATCGTCCTGAAGGTCTAGGGACGCCATCCAATCCCCTTGCCGCAGAGCTGCAAGGGACTGAAGCAGACGTTTCCATGCTGACTTCTGTTGTTCCACGAATTTGTTCAGCGCACTTACGTCCAGTACCGGTCTCCACCCCCCCCGAGGCTTTTGCTACAAGAAACAAGCGATTGTAAAACCCCGGGAGCTGCAATCCACACTAGCTCTATTGCTCTTTTGTCCCACATCTGTTCCACCATTTGACGAAGAGTATCCATCAGAAACAGGGTCCCTGTATCTGGCGGATTCATTCCCTCGGTGATGTTGTCAAGGGAGGAATGTCCTTGAATGGGATGCGATAACCCTTCTTGATGATCGACATCGTCCACGGATTCGCTCCTATGTCTTCCCAGGCTTTCGCAAATGAATGTAACCTGGCTCCTACGGGTGTCTGGAGGACAGAACTCTCACTTTCCTTTCTTAAAGGGACGGAAGGAAGACCTGCCCCTCTTTTCGGTTGACTTCCTTCTGGCGATAGATCTAGTTGGAAGACCTCCTCGAAAGGGCTGCTGCTGAGCTGGACGAGCCACTTTCTTTTGTCCTCCACTGGCCACAGGCCTATTCTTCCTTGAGGATTGTCTAAGGAGATCCTGGTGGGGCCTTTTCAGTCAGAGATGCGCAATATCCTTCACCAACTCGAGGGAAAAAGGAAAAAGTTCTGATAGAGGCGCAAACAATAAGCGGCTCTCTGCGAAGGAGAGACGGCCTTCGTGAGGAAAGCACTGTGAACTCCGCCCCTCTTCTTTAAAACTCCTGCACCAAAGAGGGAGCATACCTCAGCCGATCCATCCTGAACAGCCTTATCAATGCAGGTGAGGATGCTATTTAGGGTTTCTGGGTCCAGTTGTTCCTTTTCCTGAGATTTCTTGGCCAGAACCCCAAGGGACCAATCTAAGAAGTTAAAAACTTCTAAAAGTGTGAAAAAGTCCCTTGAGGAGGTGGTCGTTTCCGAAGACCCCCATGTTACCTTCGCTCCATTCAAGGCGTGTCTTCTCGATGAATCCACTAAACTCGAGAAGTCTGACTCAGCTGAAACGGACAGATACAATCCCATATTCTCTCCCGTTTCGTACCAAAACTGCCTCTCCTCCCTGTAAGTTTAGCGGGAGGCATACAAAAGACCGTCCTCCCTAACTCCTTCTTCTTCTTGAACCAGGAGTCAAGAGATTGAAGCGCCCTCCTCATAGATATAGCAGGCTTCATTTTAGGAAAGAGGAAGACTTGTGAGTTTTTCGTGCTCGAGAAACAGAGAGCGTGGAGAAGGAGGAGCGGCTGGCGTTAACGAGTCTCCATATTCCTCCAATAGAAGGACGAAAGAACTTTATAATTAGAAGATCCTTTCCTTCATTTCATCCTCCGAGGCATCTTCTGGGTTCATAGGCTCGGAAGGAGAAGGCTCCCTTCTTTCTTCTGACTCTTCCCTTACTCTCTTTCGAATGTCAGGCTCTTCATACGAGGAATGCGCCTGGTGCACAGCAGGAGTATCTCGCCTGGTAGGAGTAACGTGTTTGGAATACTCCTGGCGCTTGGCAGGCGCAGAGCGCCTCGAATACTCCTGGCTTCTAGTAGGCGCATCTTGTTCAGAATACTCCTGGCGCCTGGGAGGAGTATTAAGTTCCAGAATACTCCTGGCGCCTGGGCCCTGATGGAGTATAAGCTTCGGAATACTCCTGGCGCCTGGGAGGAGTATTAAGTTCAGAATACTCCTGGCGCCTGGGAGGAGTATCGAGTCCGACGACTCCTGGCGCCTGGTGGAGTACGTCGCTCCAAATACTCCTGATCCTTAGAATGCGTCTGATGTTGGTAGGAGTCTCGATTCCGGTAGGCGCTTTCCGTCTCACAAGCGCTCTACTCCTAACAGGATCTTCCTCTTCCGCTAATTCTTGACGCTTGGTTGAAGGTCTTGCATGTTGTACTGCATACTGTGGCTCTTTGCGCCTACTCGGAGCCTGGCTCCTGGTAGGCGCCATACTCTTGACAGGAGTAACTTCCTTTCTTACTTCTCTCCTGTCTACCGCATTGCTCCCCCCAGAGATGGCCGCTTGTGCGACAACTCCCCTGAAGGGTGCGTTGCGCCCGACAGGAGATTGATATTTGGATCTTTTAATAGGAAGCCTATCATCCTTCTTACGCGTAGGCTCCTTATATAGAGTTCCTACTAACGAGGCTAATTGCTCTTGCATATTCATCAATATTTTCCTGGTTGAGGAATCTTTCGAATCAGGCGAGGGAGATCTGGAAGGCGCTTTAGGATCCCTTCCAGACCCCGAGTCTGAATGTATTCTCGCCTTCTTTATTACCGAAGGCGCTCCTTCTTCAGAGAAGCGCTCGGGACTAGAATTGAGCTCATGCTCCTTCATACTCCTCTTCAAAGGACGGGAAAGTTTCGACTCCTTCCATCCTCTTCTCGGAGAAGGCGAACTAGACGACGAAAAGCACTCTCGAAGGACGCTTTTCCTATAGCGGTCCTTGGCAGTATGTGATACGATCGATTCTGCCGAAGGGGACGCCTGATCGTTGGGGATTCTCCACAACCCCCGTACGGCTTTCGACATTCCTTCTCCTCCGGGCCAGGGAGCTTGGAAGAGTCTAGGCCTGGGAGCGTCGCAGAGACGACCAGACGCCCCTCCACTACTGGGGACACTAATATCACTAGCGAAACCACATTCACCTTCCTTACCTTCCAATGCTGCGAACTTTTTCCTGCATTTTCTGAAGGGAAGCTCTAAGTTCCGCTATTTCCGAAGCAGAACTAGAGGGATTAGTAATTTGTGAACGGGCTGAAACAGAATGAGCATGATTATCAGAGGAAGAAGCTACAGAACTAGATAGTAAATCATGAGAAGTAGACATTCTGCGGGTTTTATAAGCCGCTTTCCTCTCCCTATCTTTCTCTAACTTCTTCAAGTAAGAAGTTAGATTCTTCCACTCTTGTTGCACTCAATTTTCTCACACTCGTTACACGTATTCTCAATCGAGCATTCCACCATTCTACACCCACTACAAGTAGTATGAGGATCTACCGAAGCTTTCGAATCCTCACCTACAGCCCTCATTCACACACACTCTGAAACTAACACTAGAGTCAGACATATTCACGAATCCAAAACCAAGTCCAAAAAACAGTCCCACGATAGCGAATGCCAAACAACGATCCAAGTAGTCACCAAATATCAGCGAGAGATGATCAAAAGCTTTGCGAAAAACGAATTCTAGTCAGGAGGAAGTAGCAACAATGTTGATACCGCGCCGGCGACAGAGAGAATCTGATTAGAAAAACGGGAATAGTTCCTAGTCCTGCCACCCAGAGCAGGGCGGTAGATCACCTGACCTACCTGTAGCGAGTGCCGCGAAATTTGAATTTCTGTCGGGGGACGACGGAGTCGATAGCTATGTATATATCTGACAGGTAAGTTGAATGTATGAAACCTTCCATTTTGCCTGGTAGATGTTAGAGGAGGACTCCCGGACATGTGAGAGGCCACCCTCACCGAGAACCCTCTCCTGTTCAACAGCCGCTTGATAGTCTCCAGCCGAGAAGGGAGAGGGCTGAAATGTTCCTGTGGAACCTCTCGAAGTGGGGCTGCCTTAACAGGTCTGGCCTGGGGGGCAGCTCCCAAGGCAGGTAGAAAGGCAACTATAGAAGGGGGATCCGGAACCCACTCCCTGCCGGACCACCAAGGGGCCACCACGTCAGGGCCGCCCTTTCACCTTCATCAGATGGTTGAGGACCTGCCTCGAGGACTCCGAAGGGAGGGAACGCATACATGTCCAGGCCGTCCCACGAATGCTGGAATGCATCCTCCCAAAACACGGCTGGGTCTGGCACCGAAGCAGCGTACACCGCAGTTTGGCGTTTAGCCTTGTTGCAAACAGGTTCCAGGGATGGGGACCCCCACTTCCCTATTAGTTCTCTGCTACCTCGGGGTGTAGGGACCATTCGGATCCCACCACCTGACCCCGTCTGCTGAGGCCGTCGGCAATTACGTTCTTCTTGACGGGAATGAACCTTGCCGTCAAGGAGGTCCCGAGGGCTTCGGCTCGGCTCAAAGATCTCCTCTGTCAATCCGCAGAGATCCCGTGATCTCAGGCCCCCCTGCTTCTTGACGTAGCCGACCACCGTGGCGACTCACACACACACACACAAGCTCTCTTTTGCAACTGTACAACTTAGGTGAGATGCTACCTGTCCCTCTCGGGGAGTTGAGTGAGCTACACTTATATAGCAGTCAATGTCCTGAAGTTACAAAGAAGTGAATGTGGTTTGTCATGAACACACTCCTGTCCTTAGTACCTGAGGAACCAACAAGTTCTTCTTGGATGTGAGGGATGGACCAATGCCCCTAACCTCATGAGCTCCTGCCTGGAACATACTCCTGTCTGCCTAGTCAGACACGGAGTACGTCCGCTTGATTGCCTTGAAAAGCCAGAGAGAAATAGTGTTCCCTCTGTGTTCATGGACACCTCTTTCGTTGACTTCAAGCCCAGTAGGCACTACTAACAAAGACCTGAGCAGTTAAGTCCTCTTAACCCTTTAACGCCGAAGGGGTATAATAAAAATTGTTATAACAAAAATCGTCTCTCGTATGCCGGGGGGTCTCGGAGTGAGCGCCGCCCAAGCAGAAATTTTTTTTTTTTTTTCAAAAAATCACAGTGCGCTTAGTTTTCAAGATTAAGAGTTCATTTTTGGCTCCTTTTTTTGTCATTGCCTGAAGTTTAGTATGCAATCATCAGAAATGAAAATAAATATTATCATATATAAATAATGCGATATATGATAGCGCGAAAACAAAATTTCATATATAATTGTATTCAAATCACGCTGTGAGCAAAACGGTTAAAGCTAATGAGTTAATTTTTTTTCATTGTATTGTACACTAAATTGCGATCATTTTGGTATATACCACACTGTAAACGATCAAAGCAACACAGAGAAAATATTATCACAAAATGATGCATGAATTCGTAATGCGCGCGGACGTAAAAAAATGACAATTGTCCAAAATTGCATTTTTCCTAACTATACAAACCTGAGGTTCCTTTTACAATAGGAAGGTACTAGCGGCAGCTGGATAGGTCGTAAGCTTTCGAACAAGGGGTTCGGTAGTTAACTGCTTGTCGACAGGCGCGCATGCGCGCGCGACTGGGAGGTAAACAATCACTTTTGCTTTGGCCCAAGCAAAAACAAACTGCAGAGTGAGGGGTGGCATGAGGTGGGGCTATGTGTAAAAGGACCTCAGGTTTGTATAGTTAGGAAAAATGCAATTTTGGACAAATTGTCATTTGTTCCGACACGGCATACAAACCTTCGGTCCTTTTACAATAGGAAGACTCACTTCTTGGTGGGTGGAATCTGAGTCTTTTGTGAACATACTGGTGTTCGCCCAACCTTGGAAGCCTCCCTGGTCGTAAGAGCGAGGGAGGGATCCAAGCCTCTGTCCGATTGATCGGGGTGTGCACCGCAGGATCAATGGTCAGACCTCTGGACCGAGGTACTAAGAGAGGCAAGCGTATCTCTTCGTCCAGTACCGCAATGTAAGAACTTGTTCCTGTACAGGAGCAAAGATAAAGTCATGGTTTTGACTCTTGTAGGCATCCACTTCCCCCCCTTGTAGAAGGAAGTGGTGGATATTCTGCTCCTATCCCTAGTGAAAGGGATAGGATGGGGCTCTGTCATATAGCTCACCGGCATCTCGTCCTTATCCAGCAGGGTGATGACCGTATCCCTCTACCCACAGGTAGAGTGGTAGAAAAAGATAGAAAGAGAAGCCAGTCACTTTCTCATTTACTATCTATTCATACAGTCACACCAGGACTCGATGCTGTTCAGCCTGCTAGGGTCTGGGTTAGCTAGACGACGTGTTGAGCAGCCACCACGGGTCCTAAGGAAACCGATCCAAGGACCTGTGGGCAATATCCAAAAGGTATAAGGAAGGTGCCGGTGGTCTGGTTGTACCAGACCCCTGCCTTCCATACCTCGCCACGGAGAAGTTCTTACGAACGCCAACGAGGGGCCAATACTTCTGACTTCGTGAGCTCTCGGACGGGACGTACGGATGTCGTCACTACCATCAGCCTCATACGCCCTCCTTGATGACCTCACGCAGCCAGGACGAAAGAGTGTTCTTTGATACTTCTTTCTTGGTGACCCCGGTGCTAACGAACCGAGGCGTCGACACTCAGGCCGAGGTGTCGAGTTCTCTTCAGATAGCGCCGTAGCGTCCTCCCAGGACAAAGCAGCATCTCATCCGCATCATTATCGGCATGAAGTTCAGTACTCTCTTCGCCGATGCCAGGTCCAGCAAGAAGAGGGGCTTGTGAGTGGCCCTGGGTGGGCAAGACCTTTCGAAGCTCCTTCCTAAGTAAGGAGATCTCGAACGAGTTCGAGATGTCCAATCCCGTCAGTTTCAGGACGAGCGTCAAGGCGGCTCTGTATCCTTTGACTGTGGGAACTGAGAGGAGCTTCTCTCGGCGAAGAAAAACGAGGAAATCCGCTACCTGCTGAAGAGTGGCTCGAGAGGAGATAGGCCCCGTCTACGACACCAACCACAGAAGACGGCCGACTTCCCCTGGTTACATAGCTGCAGAGGACTGACGGACGTTTCCAGCCATCTCTGTTTCTGCGCTAAAACGAAAAAAAAAGCCTCTCGTTTGCAAGAGATGGTGGATAACAGCCAGCCGTGAAGACGTAGGGACTGGACTGCTCGGTGGTACCCGCTCGACGTGTGGCTGGGCGAGAAGGTTGTGCCAAGGGGGAATCTCTCTCGGTTCTCTTGCGAGAAGAGCCAGCAGGTCCGGATACCAAATGGCCTGTGGCCATTTGGGAGCCATCAGGATCATCCTGAGATTCGGGGTGACCAGTGCTCGACTGATCACCTTGCGAATCAGGGTGACGGGGTGGGAAAGGCATAGGCGAAAAGGGTTGTCGCCCACGGGTGTTGAAGAGCCTCCTCTGCAGCTGCCCATGGGTCCGGCACGGCCGAGAAGAACACCTGGAGCTTCCTGTTGTGGCCGGGGTGGCGAACAGAATCCTCGACTGGTCGCCCCCCACAGGTCGAAGAGCCTTTCCGCCACGTCCTGGTGTAGAGACCATTCGGTCCCTATCCCTTGATCCCGACGGCTGAGCGTGTCTGCTACTACATTCCTTTCCCTGGAATGTAGCGTGCCGACAGCTCTATTGAGTGTGCCTCGGCCCACTCGTGCACCTGCCGAGTCAACTGGTACAACGGGAGAGACACTAGGCCCCCCCTGTTTGTTGACGTAAGCCACCACCATGGTGTTGTCGCACATCAACACCACTGAGTGTCCATCAAGCGGTCCTGGAACTCTTGGAGAGCGAGGAACGCTGCCTTGAGTTTCAGTACATTGATGTGAAGGTGCTTGTCGTTCTGTACCACACTCCTGAAGTCAGCAAACTCCTCCAGGTGTGTCGCCCCATCCCTCGGTCGATGCGTCTGAGAGCAGCTGCATGTCCGGGGGGAGAGTGCGCAGAGGCACTCCTCTTAAGAGGTTCCTGTCGTCCAGCCACCAGGCTACGGTCCTGCCTCACCTCCTGTGTCAGTACAATGGAAAGCTGGTGGATCCGTCGCCTGTGACCAACTCCCTCCTTTAGTCTCCCTGAAGAGACCGCAGGTGAAGACGGCCCGTTAGGGACTGCCTTCCCGAGTGACGACAGGTGTCCGATCACGACTTGCCATCGCTGAGCTACCCGTTCCTGCCGAGACAGGAAAAACTTGGTTGGCTGCCTCCCGAATTTTTGCTAATCCGAGTCTGCGGGGAAGACTCGCCCTGCTACCGTGTCGATCAGCATACCCAGGTACTTCATCCTCTGCTTGGGCTCGAGATCGGACTTTTCGAAGTTCACAAACGATCCCCAGATCGCGACAGAACTCGAGCAGTCGATCCCACCTGTCCTGTAGCAACTGCGAGCGGGAGCTCGCCAGGACTTACCAATCGTCCGAGATACCCCATCAGACGTATCCCGTGCGAATGGGCCCAAGCAGACACCAGAGTGAACACTCGCGTGAACACCTGTGGGGCGGTTGAGAGACCGAAGCAAAGTGGCCTGAACTGGTACACCGTCCCGTCGAGGATGAAGCGGAGGTACTTTCTGGAGGACTGATGATGGGTATTTTGGAAATACGCATCCTTCAAGTCCACTGAAAGCATGAAATCGTTCTCCCTGATAGAGTCGAGCACTGAGCGTGCCGTCTCCATCGTGAACCGGGTCTGGCGAACCAACCTGTTCAGGGGAGAGAGATTCTATCACCGGGTCGCCAGCCTCCCGTAGACTTTTTCCACCAGGAAGAGTCGACTGTAAAAGCCCGGTGATTGATCCGTGACGATTTCTACAGCTCTCTTGCTCAGCATGGTCTTGATCTCCTGTCTCAATGCTACGTCCTTCGATGACCCTGGAACGTACGCCTGCTGTTGGACGGGGTTGGAGGTGAGGGGTGACCGGAGATTCGAAGGGTATAGATCTCCCTCCCGAAGGACATCTACAATCCAGGTCTCGGCGCCGTAGCGCTGCCAAGTTGCCCAATGGCTGGCCAGGCACCCCCCCACTTCCTGCAGCAGGTGAGGGGGAACGCTGTCCCTAGCGTTTCCCCCCTTTCTTTCTTTTCGACTTCCTCCCAGAGCCTCCACGGGAGGAGGAGGGCTGGGAGGAGGGCTGGTTACGGCTCCCCTTGCTAGAAGTCGAAGAAGACAGAGTCATTCCCGGGGCTTCGACGCAGCTACCGTCTTAGCCACCGAGGAAGCGCTAGCCGAGCCGTTAGACTTGGCCGCAGTCCAAGGCTGCCCAGACGGCCTTCGAGACTGCCTGGTGAACCAGACGGTCACTGTCGTCAGTGCGCCGTCTGTCCACCGCAGCGTCCACCATCTCTCCTGGAAGAGAGACGTGGAACTCCGTAAAGGTCCGTTGCGAAGTCCCAACGCCGCTTCACGCCCGGCCGCCCTGGAAAACCCGAGTAAGGACAGCGTCCCTTCGGTCGGAGAACCAGGTTGGCCCACAGGTTCACCGTCTGGTGGGCAAGGAAGGAGATGGCTCCTCCCCCAGACTGCAAAAGTCTCCTGAAGGCCGAGTCATCTTCTGGGAGAAATTCCCCCGGAGTTGGCTGCCGACCTTAGATACTTTGAGGGACCACAAAGATCTAGCCAGGAGACGGCCTGGAAAGCTGCCATGGCGGTAGATTCCAGGCCGAATGTCTCTTGCTGCGAGAACCACAGGTTCTCGGACAGGAGCTGCTGCAGAGACACACCCGAAGTCAGCCTGGCTAACTCCGGGTTCACCTGTTTGGGCGGCATCGGGTCTTCAGATGGCACGTAAAAAACGCCGCTGTCGCAGCAGAGGAGGTGGAAGCAGCTTGCTCGACCTGCCCAGACTTGAGGCGAACCGTCTTGTCCGGAGACAAGCGATTCAACCTGGTCCAGCAATGAGTCCGCCAGCTAGAACGCGGCAAACCCACCGTCGGTCTGGGTTCCCTCTTCGGGCCCCAGAACGACTCGAGCAGGACGTGGGCTCGGATGGTGGGTGGAGCAGCGATCCTTCCGTGAGGTCGTTGTGCTGACGAATCAGCGCAATAACCTCGCAAAGTTCCTCTGGATCTCAGGAGTGACTGCTTCCTGCGGAGTCGGACCGTCCAGTCCTCAACAGGGGCAACTCCCGAGACCCTCCTCCCTCAGGGAGGAGGAACACCGACAGACCCTCTCGGTCTCTGCTCCAACCACCTGTGCGTACGACCTGGCTGGTCCGAGAAACCGTGCCTGGTACGTACGACGCCGTGGTGGGTATCCTGAGGGGCGCACCCCTCACGATCACTCCTCTACCTCGCCCCTCCGGTGTAATCGAGGAGGTTGAAGGTATGGAAGAGGCAGACCTGACGCTCCCTCCTCTCTCGCTGGCATGAACCAGCGGGCTTGGAAGACTGCAGGCGATCGCCAACCCTCGGGTGGCGATCGAGCTGCAGACCTAGTCGAGCCGTCTCGCTGTGGAGAACGGCTGGACCGAGAACAGCGGCTCCGGAGTCTCGTGTGTCAGAGGAGCTGGTGCTGGTCGCCGTACCCGATCGCTCTCTGTGAGAGTGACGGTCAGGCGACCGGCGAGCTCCACTGGTCACGGTGAGATCGGTGCGTATCCTCACGGTGCGTCAGTTCGCTGGTACCGAGAGTTCGTTGGAGGTTGCCGGCGAACGGGGGGACCTCTTCCCCGCCTCAGCCCGTGGCCGGTCATGGACCGTCACGTCCGCCCGGGTAGCCAGCTGCTCGCCGCGAGAGCGAGAGCTGGTCTGGTGAGAGTCGCACGTGAGCGGCTGTCACCAGTCTTCCGCTCCGTGCCGTGAACCTGACGCTGAGCGAACTCAGAGGTCTGGTTCCTGGCTGCACGGTCGCTGGTAAGCGACCGTACACTCGGTACCGTCTCGCGAACGAGAGGCCGAGACGGACCCTGCTGCTGTGGCCGAACACTGACAGCAGGTGAGGAAGTGCCGGTGTTAGCCGGCACTCCTCTGGTCCCCGTAGTCTTCTTCCTTGCGGAAGAAGAGACGGGGTTCCTGCCCCCGAAGGAGCTGGGGTGACCCAGCGGAAGAACCCCCCGCCCCGTCCTCACCAGAGCGAGACGGGCCCTTAAAAGGAAGTTCCCGAAGGAGACTTCTTCGAGGGGGGGGGAGGCGACCTTCTTCTTCTTCGGCATGGGAGGCCTTAGAAGACGAAGGGGAAGGGAGGCTGGCAGACGACCGACGCAAGACGAAGAAGACGATGAAGACGACGACGACACCTTCCTCCTCTTCTTCTTCTTCTTCGTCAACCTTCTCAGGACCGACGTCAGATCTGTCATCCAGAGCGGAGCCGGGGGGGGCTTGCTGTTGCCGAAGCAACAGGGCCCGGACGCACCTGTCCGAACAGATCAGCATCGGGAGCACAGCGGCGCCAGGAACAGGAACAACATCAGCAGGTGCAGGCATCACAGGAACGGCAGAAAACCGCAGGAGCAGGTACAGGAACGGCGGCAGCAGTGGTCCACGTCACGTCCGTGGACAGCAGCTGGGCAGGTACGGCAGGTACGGCAGACTGTGTAGGCGGTCTAGATGGGCGGACCAGCGGCACAGACATCCTAGGTACCGGTGGGAGGTCCAGGGGCGAGCTCTTCGGGGCACACGAAGTCCGGTCGCGGCAGCACGGCAAACACAGGCGGCGGCATCACACTCCCCCGAGTTACGGCGACTGGCCCCTGCACCGATGTAGTGGGTGTCACAGAGACCGCGTGCGGGTGTACACCAGGTGAGGAGGTGAGCGTAGCCGGGTGTTGTAATGGTCGTGGTGGTGGTCGTGACCGTTGCATGGGTGACCGCCACGGAGCCAGCGAGATGGTAGAGCAGCCCCTGGACACTCGGCACGCCCTGCAGCCCCAACGATGCCCACACCTGTCCGAGGTCATCCTTCGCGGCAACCGCAACCTGAGGAGGCAAAAGTCGGGTGATTAGGGGGATCCTCTACCCGTTCGCGCGAAGACGAACGGATAGAGGACCCAGAGTACAACTCGACGTCAGGGTATCTAGCGCCCTCCTCCACCACTCGACAAGTCAGGAGAGGAGAAGGACCTAGAAACCCCCCCCCCCGAAGGGGAAGGCGCGAGACGTGGAAGTTTGAGCGGGCGGCAGGAAAGAAGACGAAGTGTCCGTCACCAAAGGAGTCGCGGGAGAGCTTTCCGACGACTCCTTTGCAGGCTTCGCTCCCTCCTGCCCTCATACAAAATCCACTGCGCCTCCGACCAATTAATAAACACATTACAATCCGGCTCGGGAGCATTCGCGCCCCTCCCCGACACCGAGCACACAAATATGAGGGTCTATCTCCGGGAAAGAGCGGAACTTCCCGCATTTACGCCCATTCGGTACCCGGGCATAGTCTCCGTGGGGTAGCGAGGCGAGGAGATTCCATCATTAATTAATTGCAGTTCAATTAATATGAAAAGAGAGAAATGATTGTACTTACAATGAATTCTTTCATACACAAACACAACCATATACTCAAGAAAGCAAACGACGAGAAGCGGGCAGAGAGCGTCGAACACACACGTCCACTCGCTGTGAGGCCGAAAGCAAAGTGATTTGTTTACCTCCCAGTCGCGCGCGCGCGCCTGTCGGACAAGCAGTTAACTACCGAACCCCTTGTTCGAAAGCTTACGACCTATCCAGCTGCCGCTAGTACCTTCCTATTGTAAAAGGACCGAAGGTTTGTATGCCGTGTCGGAACAAATTGTTTTTTTTCAAAAATCACCTTAAATCGAAATATTGTTCTAGAAACTTCAAATTTGTTTCAAAATTAAGATAAATGGTTGTATATTACTATACTGTAAGAGTTTTAGCTTACAATTGCAGTTTTCCACCATATCGTACAGTTAAAGATTACCGAATGTCCGATTTTTTTTTATATTTTTTGTACAAATATTTCGAAAATGAAAAAGCTTCAAACCTTCAATTATTTTTTTGTATTCTACATGAAACTGTGTACATTTTCATATATAAAACTCTAAGAAATGCCTAATATGAAACGGAGCAAATATTATGAGAATGTGACGTACGCATTTCGGAGATTTGCTGCGGAGAATCCGTGCGCTGAGGGAAGGAAAAGTTTTTTTTTTAAATTCACCATAATCGAAATATGTGCTAGAGACTTCAATTTCTTTCAAAATGAAGATAAATGGACTGAATATTACTGGACTGTAAGAGTTTTAGCTTACATTGCGTTTTTTCGACCATTTCGGTAGAGTCAAAGTTGACCAAACGTGGTTCTTTTTCTATTTATCGTGATTTATATAGCAAATATTTTTAAAATGAGGAAAGCTACAACCTTCAATTATATTTTGTTGTATTCTACATAAAATTGCACCACGTTTCCATATATAAAACTCTATAAAACGCCTAATATGAAACGGAGCAAATATTACGAGAATGCGACGTCCGCATTTCGGAGATTTGCAGCGGAGAATCCGCGCGCGAAGGGAAGGAAAAAGTTTTTTTTTCATAAATCCACCATAAATCTAAATATTGTGCTAGAGACTTCGAATTTGTTTCAAAATGAAGATAAATGACTAAATATTACTAGACTGTAAGAGGTTTAGCTTACAATTGCTTTTTTTGACCATTTCGGTAGAGTCAATGTTGACCGAACGTGTTTTTTTTTTTTATTTATCGTGATTTATATGCAAATTTTATTTCAGAAATGAGAAAACCTATACAACCTTCAATTATTTTTGTGTTTTTTTTATTCTTCTAAATAAAATTGCTCACATTTTCATATATAAAACTTTATGTAATGGCTAATTTAAAATGGTGCAAATATTACGACAATCGGACGAAAAATTTCTGATTTTTTTTCGGAAGAGTTACCGCGCGGAGGTAAGGAAAATGCTTTTTTTCATAAATTCACCACAAATCGAATATTATGCTAGAGACTTCCAATTTGTTGCAAATAAAGGTGAATGATTGAATATTACTAGAATGTAAGAGTTTTAGCTTACAATTGCATTTTTTATTTTCAGCATTTCAGTCGAGTCAAAGTTGACTGAAGGTTGATATTTTGGGACTTATCGTTATTCATTTGAAAATATTTCAAAACTGATAAAAGCTACAACCATGGATTGTTTTTAGTTGTATTCTACATGAAATTGCACACATTTTCATATATAAAACTTTATGTAACGGCTAATTTAAAATGGTGCAAACATTACGACAATCGGACGAAAAAATGTATGATTTTTTCGGAAGAGTTACGGCGCTGATGTAAGGAAAAAGTTTTTCATAAATTCACATAATCGAAATATTGTGCTAGAGACTTCCAATTTGTTGCAAAATAAAGGTAAATGATTGAATATTACTAGAATATAAGAGGTTTTAGCTTACAATTGCGTTTTTTCGACGCCATTTCGGTAGAGGCAAAGTTGACCGAAGGTTGAAATTTTGGTACTTATCATTATTTATATAAAAATATTTCAATACTGATGAAAGCTACAACCATGAGTTGTTTTTAGATGTATTCTACATGAAATTGCTACAATACTCCATGTAACGGCTAATATAAAATGGTGCAAAAATTATGTCAGTGACGAAATAATTTCTGAGATATGTCGCTGATGTTTTTTAGTGCAAGAAGAAAGAAATTTGCGATTGTAAACAAAACGAACGCCTTGATCCGTGAGCTCCCAGTATCCCCCAAGGCGCGATTCAAAAGTTTTCGCTTGGTAAGCCTATAAGTATTTTTCCGCGAATTCTTAAAAAAACTTTTTTGTATCAACGTACCATACATCCAATCGGCACCCAACAGACAATTTATGTCGATGTATAATACATCCAATCGGCGTTTAAGGGTTAAAATAGTATCACAGAACCCTAATTGGATGTTGTAGCATCATCCTGATTAGTACCAACAAAGTCCTCCGGGGAGGGGATAAAAAAAAAAAAAGAGAGAGAGAGAGAGAGAGAGAGAAGAGAGAGAGAGAGAGAGAGAGAGAGAGAGACTAGAATCTGGTGTCAGGGACCAATGGATTCCGAGTCTTTGCTATGAATTCCAGGAAACTCAAGTGTGACAGATCCCCATCCCCTCGGATGCTTTGTATTGAAGGAAAGTCCATGAAGTTGCCAATTCTCTTCGCTGATGCCAGGGCAAGCAAGAACAGTCTTGAGGGTAAGACCTGTCTGACAACTCTCGTAAAGGCTAGTAGGGCTCACAAGTTAGTCTCTGTAAAACAAGTTACATCCCACTCAGCAGCCTGAGGTCTCTGGAAGGGCAAGACTGTTTGAAACTTCTCAGCAGCACTGAGATCTCCCATGAGGAAGAGAGATCGATGCCTTTCAGGTAAGGACTTGGCTCAGGGTAGACCTGTAGCCATTAACAGCCGAGATGGAGAAAAGCTTCATGTGGTGAAGAAAGACGGGAAAGTCTGCTACCTGCTGAAGAGCAGTTCCGACAGGAGATACTTGGTCGACGACACCAACCACAGAAAATGCCCCATTCCCTGGTACACAGCTGGACAGGATTTAGGACATCTCTGTTGCTGTGCAGTGGAAAAAGCCTCTCACTTGCAAGAGATGTTGAATAGTCTGCAGCTATGGAGTGCTAGTGACGCCACAGCCTAATTATACCTCTCTATGTGAAGCTGGCATAGGAGGATGTGCTGGGGGGGGGGGGGGGGGGGGGGGGGGGGGGGGGGGGGGGGGGGGGGGGGGGGGGGGGGGGGGGGGGGGGGGGGGGGGGATCTCTCTCGGCACCTTAGAAAGCGGAGTTAGCAGGTCCTGATACCAATTGTCATGTGGTCACTTGGAACCACCAAGATCATTCTGAGATTCGGGGTCATCACCAGTCAAATCAGGTAGAATGGGGGAAAGCGCAAACCTCAACATTCTCCCATGAGTGTTGGAAGGCATTTTCTACTGCTACCCATTAGTCCAGTGCAGTAGAGCAGATCACCAGCAGCTCCCTGTTGTGCTGGGTTGCAAAGAGGTCTATCACCGGAAGGCCCCAAAGATCAAACAAAGATCAAACAATCTCTTTATAATGTCCGAATGCATTGATCACTCTGTCTCTATCACCTGACCGTGGCGACTCAGCTTGCCAGCCACTACATTCTGTTTCCCCAGAAAGTACCTGGCTGACAGCTCCACTGAGTGTGTTACTACCCATTCATGCACCTGTACTGCCCACAACCTATGGAGCTGAAGGGACATCAGTCCCCCCTTTGTTGACGTACACCACTACCATGGTATTGTTGCTCATCAACACCGCAGACTGCTCCATCAATCCATCCTGAAACTCCTAAAGGTCCATTGATGTGGAGGTCTGTCATTCTGGTTCCACACACCTAAGATCAGCAACTATTCCAGGTGTGCACCACATCCCTTGGTTGATGCACCCAAAGACAAAAGCATCTCAGGAGGGGGTTATGTGTAATGACACTTCTATTATGAGGTTCCTGTCACCTAGCCACCAGGCAAAGTCCTGTCTCACTTCCTCTGAGGAATGGGAAGTCCTTTGCCTGAGACCAGAACTCTTTCATTCTCCATTGAAGGGAACGAAGGTGCAGCCGCCCCCTTGAGGGACAAGCTTCTCCAAGGACAACAGGTGACTAAGAATGACTTGTCACTGCCATGCTGGTTGCTATTGCCTCTCTGAACTTGCTGATGTTCGAGTCTGAGGGGTACTCACTGCTGCCATATCTGTCAGCATGTCTGGATACTTTATTCTCTGCTTGGGTATGAGCCTGGACCTCTTGAAATTGAACGCAACTCCCAGGCTACGACAAAATTAGACACATCGATCTCTGTCCTGGAGCAACTGTGAATGAGAGCCTGCTAGAACTAGCCAATTGTCGAGATACCACAGAAGACATATCCAGTGCGAATGGGTCCCCAAGTCAACACAAGAGTGAACACAAGCGAACACCTGGGGAGCAGTTGAGAGCCCTAAACAGAGTGCCCTGAACTGAAACACCGTCTCTCCAAGGACTCTCTCCAAGGACAAAGCAGAGCTACGTGTGGAAGGATTGGTGGATGGATATTTGAAAATACGTATGCTTAAGATCGACTGAAAGCAAGTCTGGCGAAAGAATTGGTTCATAGGAGAGAGGTCTATAACCAGCCTCCATCCACCCGGCACTTTCTCTACAAGAGATGGCCGCAGAACCCCAGAGACTGGTCTGTAACTACTTCTACATCTTTCTTCAGCATCACCTTCACCTCCCCTTAAAGGTGATATCCTTTGGCAAGCCAGGAACTACATAGGGAAGTGGACTGGATTGTTGATGAGGGGTGACGGGAACTTGAAGGGAAGTAACCGATATCCTACCTGAAGGACATCCAAATCAGGTTTCCTCTCCATATAATATCTAGCTTTGTGTCCTTTATCAATTTTAGTCCTTTACTGTATTTCAGGTGTTCAATATGGACGAGACTGGCCTCTCTGGAAAAGGATGCCTTCACGTACCTACATCATGAAGGACGAAACCAGAGCCTCTGGCTTCAAGTGTATGGGAATGCGGCAGCCTTCACGTTAAAACCAGGAGTAATTTACAAGTTCGCAAAACCAAAGGCCCTCAAGAACAAGACTATGCACACGCTGCCAGTGTTTTTTATGCATAACTTCAAGGTCTGGATCACCAAAGTCCTTACAGATTGCTGGTTCCATCAGAGCTTCATCCCTCAAGTTAAGGATTACCTCAACAACTTGTGTTTGGAGTTCAAGGTCTTGTTGGTTATGGACAACGCTGGTGACCACCCTGTTAATATCTATTATGAGGGAGTCCAGATTGAGTTCTTCCCTGTGAACACCACCTCTCTTCTGAAGGCCATGGACCAAGGCATGATCCATGCCTTTAAGGCACTGTACACCTGGAACTCCCTCGACCACCTAGTAGTAAAGACAATGGATGACAACAGTGAATTTACGCTGAAAAGCGTACTGGCGCAAATTCACGATCGCCACCTGTTTGACTGTCATCAGCCAATCATTGAGAGATATGAAGAAAGAAACCCTAAATTCCTGCTGGAAGAAGTTGTGGCCAGAGATTGTGTTATAAAGGCTTTTCTCCTCAAGAAATTCAGCATTCTGCCATTAACAATATGGTCAAATAGGCAAAGATCCTTGGTGGAAGGATTCGATGACATCACCGTGGATGAAATTGGAACCCTAATCGATGCTCACTCTGAATCCATGATGGACCAAGATTTAGAAGAGATGACTAACTCTGTCATTGAGGACGAAGGCTCAGCAGGTTCAGGGGACAAGGAGGAGGAGGAGGATGAGGGCCTTACCTTGGACTTTTTGAGCAGTTTTATCTATCAGGTCATTCAGGGAGGCAAAGGAGACTATTCTGGCATGGGATCCTTGCACAAAACGTGCCTTAAAGTTCAATAATGGCCTTGATGAATTATTGGTGCCCTATGTAAACCTCAGCAGCATGAAGAAACCAGATGCAGCAGCTGCCTATCACCAGTTATTTCTCAGCGGTGAAGAACGCCCCTTCAACCCCTCTCGAAACCCTTGAAGCACCTCTTGAAGAAAGGAAAGGAGTGCCACCAGAGGAGATGTGCAGTAATATCTTCATTTCATTTGACTGCACAGCTAATTCATCAACATTAGTATCTTCAGTCAACACTAATCACTGGTGAGTACAGTATCCATTTGATTTACGTAGTCTTAATACGTATGTACATACGTACTAACAAACTTTAAAATATTACTATACAGTACATACAGTGTTTTGGCATGACACTAATACATTTGGTGTTTGACATGCAGTACTCTATTTTTTACAAGTAAGTAGTACATGTATCCTACTGTACACCGCACAGTTACATCAGCACTGTCTTCATCCAACATTGATCACTGTTGAGTACCCATATGATTAACTTTGTATAAACTATGTATTGACCATTTCAAGCCCTGCGATGCATAGGTTTTCTTAAATATCTTTTTAAATATCAACTGTATCTTCCTGAAAATTTGGCACGTGTCTTACCTTATAAATTACGGCACTAGGTGTAATGCACTATAGCAAAATCTCGTTCTGATACGAGTGTTCGTTACAGAAATAGGTATTGCCCAAAACGTGCTTGCACTGTCTCTGAAACCCATAGTAGGTATGCTGCTTAGTTGTCAATCAAGTTTTTTGTAATCAAGTATTTTTTACAAGCTAGCTATTGAATAAATTTGTATTTTTCTCAATCAAAACATATGCCCCTCAATGCTAACTTTCCTCTTTTAACGACTTTCTGGTCATTGCAAATTCGGCCCCATAATTTCTTATGGTGCGAAAACAGAGGCCCAGGGACCGAAAACGATTGCGTCACACTACGGCAATAATCCGGCCGTAAAACATCTTCATATATCCAAAGTAAATAAGATAACCATATCGCATTACGATTATAACAATTACATGAAGAGCTGATAATCTGCATGAATAACTGGTAAACTGTTCTGCAAGAAAGTTGAGTAAAGCAATTATTTACAATAGGTACGAAAGTCAAGATGTCATAATACAAGACTTAAAAGAACGTTCTAATTCCAAAAAATAATTACTAAAATTTGAGTCAGAATCGAGTTACTTTTTCAATAACGAATATTTTCAAATTAGGGTAGATCACCACGGCAGGCCAACCAGGCCACCTACATTCAACGCTTGCCACCCTCCGAAAAAGTACATTATAACGCGTCCTGACACCCGAGATGGGCATCAGTCGCGACTTGTTGTTGGTGAGAAACGGAGCTAAAGACCTCTACTCTCCTTTCGAAGTAGTATTTTCTCCAAAGTTAGAAATTAAGGCCAAATTTTAAGATTTAAACAGAGGGTACTGAAAACGGTCTCAAACGTAGTGCAAATCTCACCAAAACGCGTTCAACATTTTTACTTACAACTCGAGGTATTTAAAAGATTGACGCCATCTCGATGTTTACGGAGTAGCTTGTGTCAATAAACTAACCATTTCCTGTGATAAATCCGCACACCACTTGTGCCCACAGACGCTGGAGCACTTTCATCACAACAATCGAAACACGATTTCTCACCAACAAACAAGCCAGGAGTAAACAGCTGTTTTGGTAGAAGATGACGAGAAGCGTGCTCTTAGCTAATTTTTAAATAAGTAGTAAAACATCAATATTTTACATATTTATGATGATTAATTTGAAAATATTTGTTATTGAAAAAAGTAACTCGACTCTGACTCAAATTTAAGTAATTATTTTTCTGAATTAGAACGTTCTTTTAAGTTCTGTATTATGACGTCACGACATCTTGACTTTCGTACCTATTGTAAATAATTGCTATACTCAACTGTCATTGCAGAACAGTTTACCAGTTATTCATGCAGATTGTTATCAGCTATACATGTAATGTTATAATCGTAATGCGCATATATATCTTTATTATTTACTTTTTGGATATATGAAGATGTTTTTTTACTGCTGGATTATCGCCGTAGTGTGACGCAATCGTTTTCGGTCCATGGGCCTCTGTCTGTTTTCGCACCATAATAAATTATGGGGCCGAATTTGCAATGACCAGAAAAGTCGTTAATAGAGGAAAGTTAGCATTGAGGGCATATGTTTTTGACTGAGAAAAAACAATTTTATTCAATGCTACTTGTAAAAAATACTTGGTTCTAAACTTGATTGACAAACTTAAGCAGCATGTCTACTATGGGTTTCAGAGACAGTTGCAAGCACGTTTTTTGTAACGAACACTCGTAACAGAACGAGATTTTTGCTATAGTGCATTACACCCAGTGCCGTAATTTATAAGGGTATCGTGAATCACTAATCGTAAAGAATAACGACACTTGTCCTTGTATCAAGAGACAAAAACTCCATTATGCAGAAATGGATACGAACACGCGTATAAAAGCTCCACCTACCCTCTCCCCAACCCACAACCCCCCCTCCACCGCTATCCCTTTTCTTCTTCGTTTCCTCCGCCTTCCTTTCTCTCTCTCTCTCTCTCTCTCCTCTCTCTCTCTCTCTCTCTCTCTCTCTCTCTGTTGCCATTCGGTATGTGTTGACCCTCCAAACTGGGTGTAAGACTACACACAAAACGTTGAAATTGGTGAAATTAGGCTATGTATTGGAAGTATATATACACTATATTAAAGCAATTTTATCATTATTGCATTACTATGACAACTAGAATTCATGGAAACAGTTTATAATATGGAATGGCGTATGTGTGAAGCCTCCACTAATGTGGCAACGATGATTTTGCCATTCTTAGCATGCAAAAACATTCAAAAGCATGCAAACATTAAAGGTTACATTTATTTCTGGCATACGATTATTAAAGAAATTCAAAATACTAATAAAGACTGAAATCAATGAAAAGTGCTAGCAAAAACAAAAAGCAAAAAAAAAAAAAAAAGTAAATTAATTCACGTTTTCCTAGTCGTTCCTCAATAGGCACTTTTTCGTATTCGTTCCTCTATGGTTTTCGGCAGCCAGATGTACGAAACGTTAGAAACATTTGATTTTATCTACTTTAGAAATATCTGTAATTTTTTCGGGGTAATTTGGTTTTGCAAAAAAGGGATAATATACATGAATTAAATCAAAATTTTTAAATAACAAAGTAAATTTAAACTAAATAACGAGTAAAGTAAACAGTTTAGGGAATAAAACTTTGCAGTTTCGTCGTCTGCTGTTCATAACTGTGTTTATGGCGCGCGCGCTTAGAAAACCAGAAACAGCAACGGGTTAAAGTGCAATGTGGAGTGAACTGAGACCAAAAGTGTGTATAATAACAATCAAATAAGCACTGTGGAGTTTCAGTTGTGATGGCAGTAAGGATAAAAAACCACCGATTACAAAGGTAAGAATGAATTAAGTTCAAACCATAACCCCAGGAATAACAAGTTTCATACTTTCACTAATATAGGCAAAAACAAAATGTTGTTTTTTTTATTTTGTGGCTGATTACAAACTGCAATCTTGAGTAAGATCAATAAATGTTACATATATACGCTAACATTGTTCAAATGAGTGCTGGGAAGGCTGGGAAAGATGGTGGCCATCTCTGATCAGAACCTAACATGAAAAACGATAGCCGCCATATTGGATTTCAAACTGCCTTGAAACATAGTTTTACGAAGAGCTCACATGCTTATTTTAGTTCGTGTGGGGCTTTCATATATACACATTATGTTGACGAAACTTCAGTCTTTTAAATTGGTATGCTTAGAGTTGCAATTGTATTCTTGTTTCACCAATTAAATATCGAGTGAATAAGACCCGTCCACCGTGATGAGGGTTGGCCTGCCGTGGTGATCTACCCTAATCATCATAAATATGTACAATATTGATGTTTAACTATTTATTTAAAAAATTATCGAAGTGCACGCTTCGTCGTCGTCTTCTACCAAAAACAGTTGTTTACTAACAAACAAGCCGGTGAGGGACCGTTTCCCGATTGTTGTGATGAAAGTGCCCAGCGTCTGTGGGTACAAGTGGTGTGCGGATTTATCACAGGAAATGGTTAGTTTATTGACACAAGCGACTCCGTAAACATCGAGATGGCGTCAATCTTCTAAATATTTTCGAGTTTGTAATTAAAAATGTTGACGCGTTTTGGTGAGATTTTCCACTGCCGTGGACACCCTTTTCACTACCCTCTGTTTAATCTTAAAATTTGGCCTTAATTTCTAACTTTGGAGAAAATACTTACTTCGAAGGAGAGTAGAGGTCTTTAGCTCAGTTTCTCACCAACAAGAAGTCGCGACTGATGCCCATCTCCGATGTCAGGACGCATTATAACGTACTTTTTATGGGATTGTTCACGCTGATCATACATGGTCCACTCTGTACCCTGCGGTTTTTTACCCTATGTTTGACGAAACTTCAATCTTTTGAATGGTATGCTGAAAGATATAGGTAACTGTACTCTGGTTTCACCAATTAAATATCAAGTGAATAAGGCTGATCCACGCGATGACGATGGATCACTGCGGATGTTTCCCCTAGTAGAGTTTAAAGGTAAAACAGCCTAACTGTTTTAGGGTATTTCTAGGCTATAGGGTAAAACATCAAAGCAGGCCACGCAGGCCAGCTACCATCAGTGCAAGCCACCCTCCGAAAAAGTACATTATAAACGCGTCCTGACACCCGAGATGGGCATCAGTCGCGACGTTGTTGGTGAGAAACGGAGCTTAAAGACCTCTACTCTCCTTTCGAAGTAAGTATTTTCCCCAAAGTTAGAAATTATGCCAAATTTAAGATTTAAACAGAGTTTAAACAGAGGGTACTGAAAATGGCGCCCCCACGGCGGAGTGGAAATCTCACCAAAACGCTTTAGAAATTTTTACTTACAACTAAAAATGTTCGAAGATTGACGCCATCGTCCCGATGTTTACGGAGTAGCTTGTGTCAATAAACTAACCATTTCCTGTGATAAATCCGCACACCGACTTGTACCCACAGACGCTGGAGCACTTTTATCACAACAATCGAAACACGATTTCTCATCAACAACAAGCCAGGCGTAAACAGCTGTTGGGTAGAAGATGACGAGAAGCGTTCTCTTGGCTAATTTTTAAATAAGTAGTAAAACATCAATATTTTTACATATTTATGATGATTAATTTGAAAATATTCGTTATTGAAAAAGTACTCGCCTCTGACTCAAATTTAAGTAATTATTTTTCTGAATTAAGAACGTTCTTTCAAGTTCTGTATTATGACGTCACGACATCTTGACTTTCGTACCTATTGTAAATAATTGCTATACTCAACTGTCATTGCAGAACAGTTTACCAGTTATTCGTGCAGATTGTTATCAGCTATACAGTAATTGTTATAATCGTAATGCGCATATATATCTTTATTATTTACTTTTTCGGATATATGAAGATGTTTTACTGCTGGATTATCGCCGTAGTGTGACGCAATCGTTTTCGGTCCATGGGCCTCTGTCTGTTTTCGCACCATAAGAAATTATGGGGCCGAATTTGCAATGACCAGAAAGTCGTTAAAAGAGGAAAGTTAGCATTGAGGGGCATATGTTTTGACTGAGAAAAAATACAAATTTATTCAATAGCTAGCTTGTAAAAAATACTTGTTATAAAAACTTGATTGACAACTAAGCAGCATACCTACTATGGGTTTCAGAGACAGTGCAAGCACATTTTTGGGCAATACCTATTTCTGTAACGAACACTCGTATCAGAACAAGATTTTGCTATAGTGCATTACACCCAGTGCCATAATTTATAAGGGTATCGTGAATCACTAATCGTAAAGAATAACGACACTTGTCCTTGTACCAAGAGACAAAAACTCCATTATGCAGAAATGGATACGAACACGCGTATAAAGCTCCACCTACCCTCTCCCCACCCCCCCCTCCACCGCCATCCCTTTTCTTCTTCGTTCCTCCGCCTTCCTTTCTCTCTCTCTCTGTTGCCATTCGGTATGTGTTGACCCTCCAAACTGGGTATAAGACTACACACAAAACGTTGAAATTGGTGAAATTAGGCTATGTATTGGAAGTATATATACATAAATATTAAAGCAATTTTATCATTATTGCATTACTATGACAACTAGAATTCATGAAAGTTTATAATAATGAAACGGCGTATGTGTGAAGCCTCCACTAATGTGGCAACAATTTTGCCATTCTTAGCATGCAAACATTAAGCATGCACATTAAAGGTTACATTTATTTCTGGCATACGATTATTTAAGAAATTCAAAATACTAATAAAGACTGAAATCAATGAAAAGTGCTAGCAAAAACAAAAAAGCAAAAAAAAAAAAAAACGTAGTCGTTCCTCTATGCACTTTTCCGTATTCGTTCCTCTATGGTTTTTTCGGCAAGCCAGTGTACGAAAACGTTAGAAACATTTGATTTTATCTACGTTAGAAATATCTTGTAATTTTTCGGGGTAATTTGGTTGCTAAAAGGGATAATATACATGAATTAATCAAAATTTTTAAATAACAATGTAAATTTAAACTAAATAACGAGTAAGTAACAGTTTAGGGAATAAAACTTTGCAGTTTCGTCGTCTGTCGTCGTCTGCTGTTGTAATTGTGTTTATGGCGCGCGCGCTTAGAAACCAGAAACAGCAACGGGTTTAAAGTGCAATGTGGAGTGAACTGAGACCAAATGTGTATAATAACAATCAAATAAGCACTGTGGAGTTTCAGTTGTGATGGCAGTAAGGATAAAAACCGCCGATTACAAGGTAAGAATGAATTCAGTTCCAACCATAACCCGGGATAACAAGTTTCATACTTTCACTAATATAGGCAACAAATGTTGTTTATTGTGCTGATTACAACTGCAATCTTGAGTAAGATCAATAAACGTTACATACATACGCTAACATTGTTCAAATGAGTGCTAGGGAATGGCTGGGGAAGATGGTGCCGTCACTGATGAGAACCGTCCATGAAAAACGTAGCCGCCATATTGGATTTCAAAACTGCCTTGAAAACATATTTTACGAAGAGCTCACATGCTTATTTTAGTTCGTATGGGGCTTTCATATATCACAATATGTTGACGAAACTTCAGTCTTTTAAATGGTATGCTTAGAGTTGCAATTGTATTCATGTTTCACCAATTAAATATCGAGTGAATAAGACCCGTCCACCGATGAGGGTTTGGCCTCCCGTGGACTACCCAAATCATCATAATAATTGTAAATATTGATGTTTAAACTATTTTATTTAAAAAATTAATCGAAGTGCAACGCCTTCCCCCCCCCGTCGTCGTCTTCTACCAAAACGTTGTTTACTAACAAACCAAGCGGTAGGGACTTTTCCGATTGTTGTGATGAAAGTCCCCAGCGTCTTGGGTTACAAGTGGTGTGCGGATTTATCACAGGAAATGGTTAGTTTTTATTGACACAAGCGACTCCGGAAAACATCGAGATGGCGTCAATCTTCTAAATATTTCGAGTGTTAATAAAAATGTTGGAACGCGTTTTGTGAGAATTTCCACTGCCGTGGACACCCTCACTACCTCTTAAATCTTAAAATTTGGCCTTAATTTTTCTAACTTTGGAGAAAAATACTTACTTCGAAAGGAGAGTAAGGTCTTTAGCTCAGTTTTCTCACCAACAAGAAGTCGACTGATGCCATCCCGATGTCAGGAACGCATTATAAACGTACTTTTTATGGGATTGTTCACGCTGATCATACATGGTCCACTCTGTACCCTGCGGTTTTTACCCTATGTTGACGAAACTTCAATCTTTTGAATGGTATGCTTAAAGATATAACTGTACTCTGGTTTCACCAATTAAATATCAAATGAATAAGGCTGATCCACGCGATGACGATGGATCCACTGCGGTGTTCCCCCCTAGTAGAGTTTAAAGGTAAACAGCCTAACTGTTTAGGGTATTTCTAGGCTATACCTATAGCCTAAGTATGCTGCGGAATACTTAGTACTTATTGAGATCTACCATAACTGCAAATTCGACCTGAATCCTGGATTTAACCTCAAACGTCTTACAAATATCGGAGATAACGAAAACAACGGAAATAAGCTACTAGGTAGGTAGGTACAGATTAATTTACTTGGCCGCCTTGAGACCAGACCAAAGATGCCTCTCTAAATTCAAACGTATTTAATTCGAAATTTCAAATTTAACCCAATTTTTAACTCACGAATTCAACTTCAATCATTGATTGCATCGGCTGACCCTCCAATCGATCATTTGGTCAAGACTTCGGGTCAAAATTAATTGAGTTGTCACCTTTGACCAGTCTTCCGAGCCTTTTCTTCTGTAGTAATAGTAGTGGTAGCAGTTGGTGGAAACGTCTCTGAAACGGCTCCTCCCTTGCTTGTTTTATTCCTCCTTTGTTTGTGTTTGTTAAGTTTCTTCTCTCTGCAATACCACAATTCTTTTAGATATTCTTTCCTGTTCTCAACTTTCCCCCTCAGCAGATCTGCAATAAGAGATCTGCAATAATAGTATATTAGCTATCAATTCCTCTTTATTTCCCTGATATGGATGCCGCACTTAATATATCTATCATTTAATCCGTATGTGCATAGTCTGATCAGAACTGTTTTTTCAGTGTTGTCATACCAGATATCTTCTATGTTTTCTTTATATTTTCTGTAGATTCTCATTGTTCTCTTGTTATTCATTCCTCTATACTACCATGCTTTTCCGTCCCGGGTATTTATCATTTCTTTTAACTGCTTACCTTTGAGTGGTTCAATTTTGCTTTAGTTTACGTTTAAATATTTCATATATTCTTTTACTTGTATTATCCAGGGGTTTTCTTATTTCATACTGATCTGTAGTCATCTCGTATACGAGCCTATTTCCACCACTCTTAAATGTATTTTCGGTGTGAGGACAATTCGACCTTACGATATTTTATATTTATTTCGCAACTTGTCCATTTCCAATCTGTCATTCGATGTAGAATTCTCTGGCCTTTCCGCCAATGTAAATATCATGTGTGTACACAGACTACGTCTGCAGTTATTCTTATGTATGTGTATGTATAGAAACACAAGTCGTCGATCTCTGCGCGCGTACCTCTGTTGCCCGACTCAGGTATACTACATGTCCGTCTGTATACCAATTAATGTAGACCCCGCTCTTGGGCAATAAAGCATTTACGGGCTGCTCTATGAACAAGAGCCCGTGCTGGCACAAGGGCAGCTAAATCTAAAACAGCAATAAAGCATCAGTACCCATATACCTGTCTCTCTCTCGTCCTCACACCAGATAGAATAGTTTATTCTTCATATCTCTTGCGTGGCAAGAAGAGGTCCCTATTTCATATATTCAAGCACAACTTGCTGTGTAACTTGGTTGTATACTTTTTTTGTAGTTCATTTATGCTTTTCTTGTTGAGTTTCAAGACTTCCTTGGCATACATGAAGGATGGCATCGCTAATCCTTTCCAACACAGTTTTCCTATTTTCACCCTGCTACAGAGTTTACTGATGACTGCATTAGCCATATTTGCATTTTTTCTGCTTTTCTTAATTTGGGCCCTTTTAGTCTCTTCTCTGAAGCTTTTGTCTTTCGTGTTGCTGATCGTTATCCCCAGGTATCTCATCTGCCTAGCTATTTTTATTCCCTCTGTGCTGCATATTTCCCACATCGTCCAATCTATGAATATTAATGTTACTTTGGTCTTTGTTTATACCTAGGCCATATTCGCAGAAAGGATGTAGTTGAGCCATTGCACCCGTCTTATTCCATATGTTACATTTAACTCTCTACTATATTGTTGATGCATAGACCTATGTCATTTGTATATATCTTTGCTACTAGCCCTTGCATGAAGCCTATATGACTTCTATGAGCTTTTTTCTGTTAGCCGAGTCAAATGCTTTTTCAGTCTACTGATTGCCACAAAGAACGGGTCTTTTCTTCTGTACGTTTCTTGTATACTATTAACATTCAAAGTACAGTGGTTCTCAACCTGGGGTCTGCAGAGGTAATACAAGGTGGATGCCAGCCTGAAGTCAAAATTATACACACACACACACACACACATATATATATATATATATATATATATATATATATATATATATATATATATATATGACTTTAGGCCCGTGGCCACCCTGGATTACCTCCAAATATAGAAATAGGCTAAATGTAGAACCATAATCAGCGCCCAAAGCCAACTGTCATAAACCTGAAATCGAAAACTTGGTGTTAACCAACTAACCTCAGCCACCTCATTAAAGGGGCCAATAAGAAATAATTTTTTTCCTGTTCTTTATTTCTTCTCTTATTTCCATATTTTGGTTTTCTTATTTTTCCTAATTAATCAATTAAATGCATCTTTCTTTGGATATAAATATAACAACACGGTTTCGCTTTTTGTTTAATAAGTCGTGTTAAACTGACAAACCTTTCAATATCCTGAGGGGGGGAGGGGGAGGAGAGGGAAAACCCATTAAGATTAAAGGGGTCCTCAGTAGTGAAAAGGTTGAGAACTACTAAGATATACAAATGATCATTTCCTCTTTGTATATCTTAGAACCACCGTTCTAATATATACAAATGATCAATTCCTGCTGTTCGTGCGTTTTCCCAGTATTTCTAATACATGTATGCCTTCCTATTTTGGTTTTCATGATCCTCAAGAAAATTCTATGACATTAGTTAATGCAGTCAGCCTAAGATCTTTGCCTGTGGGGCGTTGTTTCTTGGGTGTAAGTATTGTTTTTCTACTTAAACCAGCTGTTCTGTGTTTTTCTGCCTTTCATTATGTTATATATACAGACGCCAAATCTCTTTTGAGGCTGATGCTTTGTAAGAAGTTTGAAAAGCACTTTTCATACCGTCAGGCCTGGTGCTTTATTTGATTTCATCTTCTCAAGTTGATTTTTCACGTGTTATACTGACTTCTTCCACGGGTTTCAATTCTGTCATTGTTAGGTCATGCACTACATCCACGTTCTCTTATTGATGTTTGGTAGTAAACCATATGCTGTCGAGGTGGGTTGATGCCAACTCTAAAAACAGTGAATACCTGAGAGCGACAGCGATTTGTAGGTGAGAGGTGGCATTAACTTATACCTCTCGTGATAGCCTTGTTAGTAAAGCGCTTCACTGTACGTCCTGAATTCTTGGTTCCGACGAATTTCTTATCTGCTAAAAATTCCCCCTTTGGTTAAATATATGAAATACATTAATTCCGAGCTGCAGCGAATTAGATATTAAAGGACATTAAGTGGCTTAATGCACATAATATCATGTATAGTGAGGGATGCTTTTTTGGTAGACTGCACAAGGAGATGCTTCATGTGCAGGTTTAAATAATTTCTTACATCAACAACCACTTGCTACTGCATGCTTAATACTTGAATAAACAACAGAAAGCAACAACATAAACAACTGAACGGAGAAACATCTGGTTGCCGTGGTCAGTTACTGTAAATAACACGCGTTTATCAAGAGTTATGTTACAGTTGTCTTGTTAAAAGCTTGCTTCTTTTCAGTGTAATTCCATGAATGAAAATAAATAAAATTTCATTCATCCTTCATGCAATGCAGGTGTTAAGAAAGTACAACACCAAATTTGAGCAGCAAGTTCCAGCAGTGTTTGAGGAAAAGAACAATGAGCAAACTGCAAAATGTTTTGGAGGCAAAATTAACGTTTTCTCTCCAGACATAATACTTAAGATGATGCGCCATCTTCCCCCCATAAAATCCGGGTTTACAGAATTAAGGATGAAGCATAAACCTGTAGCAACATAAACAACCAAATCAAGAAACAGCTGATAGCCGATGCCATTTACTGTAAATATCGAGCGTTTATTAAGAGTTGCGTTAAAATTGTCAAGTTGTTAAACTGCTGACTCTCAATGGTGATTTCATAAAGTAAAAATAATATACATTTTTACTAACTCTTCACTCAATGGAGATCTGAAGAAAGAATAAGAGTAAATTGAAGCTGCAGGTTATAACAGAGGCTGAATAAAACGAATAACAGAGCAGGCAAAAGTGATGTTCGGAACAGATGAAATCACACATAATGCTTATTCAATCAAGTAATGTGCAAGTTTTTAACACAACTTGGTTAATTTAAAAAAAAAATACCTCCAAATTACATCTCTTCTAGCAGCTAATAGTAATGAAGATATCGATAGTAGTCAATCAGCCGCAATTTTGAGAAAGTAAACAATATCAAATGCACATGGCACACAATGGCAATGTATATGTTTTTGTAATACAGTAACTATACATGCAGTATACTGTAATTGGATACAGCAAGAAAACCACCTATATTTAAATCCTCATTATTATAAATACAATTATACCCCTACAAACGAAAGTCCCTACGTACGAAAAATCCAGGTTACGAAGGCAAAGACGAAGATTTTTTGCTTCTGTGTACAAAAATAATTCAGGTCGCGAAAGGGTGTGCTGTAAAGTCCGAGATTCTCCTGGGCCACCGAGAACAATTTTAAAACTCGCGCGCCACCACCTCTGCAGACTCGCCACCATCCTCCCGCTCTCCCATTGGTTCCTGATGCTAGTTACCACCTTAAGATGCTGCTCTCTTATTGGTCAGCATTTATCCCATCATGCATCTATGTAAGGGAGTTCCTCGGCCATTTCGTTACTGTACACACGTGGAATTCGTTCGTTCATGTAGATTTCGTTCGTTTACATAAATACATTAGTGACTTCACTTTCGTTGTACTGTAAGTCACTTTATCGTGTTGTGTGTGAACTTAATTACTTATGTTATCAGCCATGGGTCCTAAGAATGTTGCTGAAGTTCACAGAAAGAAGGGGATGCTTTCTATGGAGACGAAGATGGAGATAATCAAGAACAACCTTCGGACATCGCCTCACTTGAAAGGTAAGGTTTCACATTTTACTACATACGTACGTACAGTATTTCTTGTACTCTGAACACTAATACACTTTATTTACAGGTACAGTAACGGTTATGCTAGGTATTGAATGGTCCAAATTGTTGTATTTCATTGTTTATTGGTCAATTTAGCTTTATTATAAAATTTACTGTGGTGAATTTGTAGGGCTTGGAACGAATTAGGCAATTTACATGTAAAACGTAGTTCTGGATACAAAAAAACTAGGTTACGAAGGCCGCTTTGGAACGGATTAATTTCGTAACCTGAGGCACTACTGTATATAGTTGTTTGTTTGTTTGTATGGTGTTTTTACGTTGCATGGAACCAGTGGTTGTTCAGCAACAGGACCGACGGCTTTACGTGACTTCTGAACCACGTCGAGAGTGAACTTCTATCACCAGAAATACTGTTGCTAGGTGCTCTGAAATAACTGGGGCCTCAAGCACTTTAGGGTGCTTGACCAAATCTGGGCACTCTCCCACTCTTGGACTCTCAGGCACTAATGAGGGCTCGTCAATAAATGGGTGCTCGTCAATAAAGGGGCGCTCACTGTCCACAAGACATCCTGAAGAAGTACAAGGGCACTCCTGAGAAGCAGCATGCTTACAAGAATATCTGGGCACTGTCGAAAGGTGTTCCAGCTGTGGAACGCGTTTGAGACTGCCCAAGTACTACATGAGGGCTTGGGGCTGCATGAAGGTTCTTTCTGCCTTTTGCTAAGTAATGGCAGAGACTGATTCCAAAATGAAGAACACCTTTTCAAAGGGCGTAACTCATTCGAAAAACACTACTGACGTCCTTTACTAGGACTCAAGTCACCAGAGCTTAATGAAAGCTGATGACAAACCTCCAAGATGCCTCTCCAATGGCTGTCTTTTGTTGCCACCTGAGACGCAACAGGTGCAACTGAGGGGGCAACTGCCCGTGGGCAGACCCCATGGACCTCCCTTGGGTCTCCATTATGCCTCCTGCCAGGTTTGGGGAAGTACGGAGTTGACTTTTGCTTGGGAGAGTTGGTGGGACAAACAGCCACCTCCTCCACAATCACATCACTGGTGGGTTAGGAGGAGGGTTGGAAATGAGAGAAAGTACTTTATCAGAAGGGACAACAGGATGCTGCTTAGCAAGGTGAGAAGCTAGAGTCTTCCAAGCTTTTTCATCCCACCCCTTACAATCCCCGCTATTCCATAGAACATACCATCCCCTACAAGACGTACAACAAGGTATGAGAGTCACAGCAAGCTTTTGTTAATCGAGCACTGCTGCTTTTGCTACAATACCAAAAACTAGAACTAGTGTGTGACATAGTCAACTAGTTAACAAAGTCAAAATCAGTATGTCTTTTCAGAAAACTAATTCATGAAAAACAAGCCCTAAAATCCTGATTAACCCTTAAACGCCAAGCCGGTATTTCCGAAAGTGTCTCCCGTATGCCGGCGGTGTTTGTGAGTGAGCGCCGAAGCGGAAAAAGTTTTTTTTTTAAATCACAGCACGCTTTATTTTCAAGATTAAGAGTTCATTTTTGGCTCTTTTTTTGTCATTGCCTGAAGTTTAGTATGCAACCATCAGAAAGGAAAAAAAAATATATTATCATATATAAATATTGGAATATATGACAGCGCGAAAAAAATTTCATATATAATTGTATAAAAATCGCCCTGTGAGCAAAACGGTTAAAGCTAATGAGTTATTTTTTTTCTTCGTTGTATTGTACACTAAATTGCGAAGATTTTGGTATATAACAAATTGTAAAACGATCAAAGCAACGCAGAGAAAATATTATCACAATATGATGCATGAATTCGTTACGCGCGGACGTACAAAAACCTGTTTTCAAAAATTCACCATAAATCGAAACATTGTGCTAGAGACTTCCCATTTGTTGCAAAAATGAAGGTAATTGATTGAATATTACTAGACTGTACGTGTTGTAGCTTACAATTGCAGTTTTCGACCATTTCGGTCGAGTTAAAGTTGACCAAAGGTAGAATTTTTTCTATTTATCGTTATTTATATGAAAATATTTCAAAACTGATAAAAGCTACAACCATGGGATGTTTTTGGTTGTATTCTACATAAAATTGCGCACATTTTCATATATAAAACTTTATGTAACAGCTAATATAGAATGGTGCAAACATTACGACAATCGAACGAAAAAATTTCTGATTTTTTTCGGAAGAGTTACTGCGAGGACGTAAGGAAAAAATTTTTTTTTCATAAATTCACCATAAATCGAAATATTGTGCTAGAGACTTCCAATTTATTGTAAAATGAAGGTGAATGATTAAATATTACTAGAATATAAGAGTTTTAGCTTACAATTATGTTTTTCGACCATTTCGATAGTCAAAGTTGAGACCGAAGATTGAAATTTTGGCACTTATCGTTATTTATATGAAAATATTTCAGAACTGATAAAAGCTACAACCATGGGTTGATTTTATAGTATTCTACATGAAATTGCACACATTTTCTTATATAACACTCTATGTAACGGCTAATATAAAATGGTGCAAAACTTATGTCAAAGTGACGAAATAATTTCTGAGATGTGTAGCTGATGCATTTTAGTGCGAGAAGAAAGAAATTCTCGCTTGCGTGCCTGGGTAACGATTGCAAACAAAACAACAGCTTGATCTGTGAACTCCCAGCATCCCTCAAGGTGCGTGATTCAAAAGTTTTTGCCTAGTAGGCCTATAACTATTTTTCCGTGAATTTTAAAAAAAAACTTTTTTCGTCGACATACCATACGTCGGTTCTGCACCCGACAGACAATTTTCGTTGACGTTTAATATGTCCAATCGACGTTAAAGGGTTAAATAATCAATGCCAAAGGCTACTGTGTTAAAATACCTTCACCAAAAGTGAAAATATCCAGCAACAATCCAAATTCAGCTGTAAATCTTAACACACTGTGTAGTCTTACACCAACAGAAACAAATTGAGCTCTTGGCTGAGGTTGTTTCTCTCTTACTCTGAAAGTGGGTGGGAATAGTCACCTACATGAACAAAAAACTATTGCTACTGCTAATTTTCAAATTTTTCAAATTTTAAGTTGTCTTCAAGTAGAAACTCTTAGCTAAGTAATTACTGGGTATGTTACTCATATAAAGCCAATCTTTTTATTCCCATTATGCATGAAATTTCGTGGAAATATTCAAACAACTACATATACATGTGCAGGTGCATAATGCTGAATAACAATGGGAAGAAAAATTCATGTCACCCAATGACAAAACTAATTCCTGATTTGGAAATCATACAAAAAGTACATGGGAACCAGAATAGTGAGGCAGACACCAAAAAATTTATTAATCTAATATTGAACACTGCTCAATGAGTACAATTGTAAAAAAACAAAAAAGCTAAAAATATATTTTACATTTGTATCAAGGTTATACTACCATTTCATACAAATCCACTATAATCAAAATATTCTGGATCTGCCTTGACCTCTAAGAAAGGATCTGCAGATAGTAAAGAGCCATCATCTGTTTTCAGTAAGATCTATCTCCAAATTCTCTTCTTCTTTGATTAACAGCAATAATGATTTTTCAGCTTCCATTTTCACAGGCTGTTGTGTGTACAATACTCAATCCTAGTGAGAATCTGATGTAGTAATTTTCCTCCATTTGAAATATCACCAGCCAAAAACCTAAAATTTTGGCATCTAAATGCACTGTAAATATTATGAATTTTCATGAGTAATCTCAAAATATTTGAAATTCTCCAACATTTTTTACATTAGGACTAGAGAATGTCCCTCTCTACAATGATTTCCAATGTGTGCTTTGAGAATTTCCAAATTAGAAAAACTAGTACTTGGACAAAGATCAAGTACATATTGTAGTAGTATATACAGTTTCTGTCTCCGTATTATGAATTCTTGTCTGTTTTGAGATGACTTGAACCAGAAAACTTCTTTGGCATACAGATGAAGTGACTGGTTTCTATCCTGTATGACTTCTCATGTGCGTTTTGAGATGAATATGTTGATAAAAACTTTTTTGGCATATAGAGCAGGTATATGGTTTTTCTCCTGTATGAGTTCTCATGTGTGTTTTGAGATTACTGGATTCAGAAAAACTTCTTTGACATACAGAACAAGTGAATGGTTTCTCTCCTGTATGAGTTCTTATGTGTTTTTTGAGAGCATTTTGATGAGAAAAACTTCTTTGACATACCGCACAAGTATATAGTTTCTCCCCTGTATGAGACCTCATGTGTGTTTTGAGATTACTTTGACGAGAAAAACTTCTTTGACATACTGAGCAAGTATACGGTTTCTCTCCCGTATGAGTTCTCATGTGTATTTTGAGATAACTTTGATGAGAAAAACTATTTTGACATACAGAGCAAGTAAATGGTTTCTCTCCTGTATGAGTTCTCACGTGTGTTTTGAGATGACTTTGACGATAAAAGCTTCTTTGACATACAGAGCAAGAATATGGTTTCTTCTTTCCGCTTTCCATGTCAAAACTTGGATGGTCTTCTTCCCTCTTTCTATCCTGGTATGTATATTTTACATCAACTTCACAACAATCAATATATTCTGGCTCCCCCTTCACTTCTATGGAAGGATCTACAAATAAAGATCCATCGACTGTGATTTTGGTATGTTCATCCTCAAGATTGTCATTTTCTTGTTTGATTAAATGAGATCTCATGTGAGTTTTGAGATTACTTTGATGAGAAAAACTTTTTTGACATACAGAGCAAGTATATGGTTTCTCTCCTGTATGAGTTCTCATATGTGGTTTGAGATGACTTTGATGAGAAAAACTTCTTTGACATACAGAGCAAGTATATGGTTTCTCTCCTGTATGAGTTCTCAGGTGTGATTTGAGATCACTTGATTCAGAAAAACTTCTTTGACATACAGAACAAGAGAATGGCTTCTCTCCTGTATGAGTTTTCATGTGTCTTTTGAGAACACTTGACAGAGAATAACTACTTTGACATACAGAACAAGTATATGGTTTCTCTCCTGTATGAGTTTTCATGTGTCTTTTAAGAACACTTGACAGAGAATAACTACTTTGACATACAGAACAAGTATATGGTTTCTCTCCTGTATGAGATCTCATGTGTTTTTTGAGATCACTTGCTGCAGAAAAACTTTTGTGACATACTGAGCAAGTGAATGGTTTCTCTCCTGTATGACTTCTCATATGGGATTTCAGGTCACACATATGTGAAAATGTCCTTTGGCATTCAGCACATGTTATTTCCTTCCCTGTTTTGTTGCTTCTTTTTGAAAATATTTCTTTTCTACCCAAATGTCTATTTTCTTCTGCAACAGAGATCTTTTCCCTTTCCACATCAAAACTGAAATGGTCTTCTTCACTCTCTACAGGCTGGCATGTATATTTTACATCAACTTCACCACAATCAATGTAGTCTGGCTCAGCTTTCACTTCTATGGAAGAATCTACAAACAAGGATCCATCAACTGTGAATCTGGTATGTTCATCCTCAAAATTGTAATTTTCTTCTTTGATTAAAGGCAAACCTGAGTTTTCACCTTCCATCTCAAAGGATGCTGAATATACAGCTTTGAAACAAAGTCCTTTTCATCCAAGAAAAGCTCTCAATATGAACCAAATATTGCCAAACCTTCATTTAATGAAATTGCTAGAATGAGAGGAAGCACTAAAGTCAACAATTTTCATTTATGTAATCACAAACTTTACACCTCACAGAATAGAAGGTTGTCAACAGGTCTTTTGCAGGTTCAAAATAATTGTAGCTCATTTACAGCCTGCTTTCAATGATACTGCAAATCAAATATGTAATCCTATAAAATAAACCTTCATTCCTCACATCACAAAGGAATCAATCTGGCACAGACACAAAACAGTATCAGTTAAAAATCAAAATGTTTCATAATTCCAACTACACTTCTAAGCATCACAAATTATTTCTAAATTAACAATGTTCTACGGAGGCAGACAAAATAATGTCATTAATCCAAACTGACATATCATACACACTGATTTAACATCAAATATTTTCAATATAAATATTTTTTCTTCAGTATAAGAAATCCTGCGTTAGTACATTGGTAATATGATGTAAATAAAAAAAATGCAGTAAAAATCTTCTCAAACTCCCATTCCATTTCATCGACGATCTCATGAAATTTCCCTCTGTTTGCGACACTCTGAAATTAAAAAAAAAATCAAAAGTAAAAATAGTGTTCTGAGTAGCACTGTCCATAACCAACATAGAATCAGATATTTAGAAAAATGTCTTGTATCATAGAGAGCTTGTTTCAACTCTAAAACATATGTCCCTTGGGAAAACTACAGGTTTTCAAAGTATAGAAATACCCTGAACCTATGCAAGATTAAGTTCCAGACCCACTTGGGTATAAGGAAATTTCGTGTAAGTTTGGCACGGTCTCTAAAAATGCTAATAAATGCCTGTTTCTAGAGTCTGAACACTAAATATGACCATAATCATGCTCCCTAAGTCTTAAGCTAACTTTTAAATGAAATTAAAGTTACTGTGATTTGATTTAAAAGTTAGATTAATACATTACCCTTAACCCTCTTACGCCGATTGGACGTATCGTACGTCGACATAAAAAAGTTTTTTTTAAAAATTCGCGGAAAACTTTTGAATTACGCGCCTTGGGGGATGCTGGGAGCTCACGGATCAAGGCGTTATTTTGTTTACAATCGTTACGCAGGCGCGCAAGCACGAATTCTTTCTTATCGCACTAAAAAGTATAAGTGACACATCTCGGAAATTATTTTGTCACTTTGACATAATTTTTGCACCATTTTAAATTAGCCGATACATGGAGTATTATATATGAAAATGTGCGCAATTTCATGTAGAATACAACAAAAAATTACTCATGATTGTAGCTTTTATCAGTTTTGAAATATTTGCATATAAATAACGATAAGTGCCAAAATTTCAACCCTCGGTCAACTTCGACTCTACCGAAATGGTCGAAAAACGCAATTTTAAGCTAAAACTCTTACATTCTAGAAATATTCAATAATTTACCTTCATTTTGCAACAAATTGGAAGTCTCTAGCACAATATTTCGATTTATGGTGAATTTAAGAAAAAAACTTTCCTTACGACCGTGCTGTAACTCTTCCGATAAATTTTTTCGTGCGATTGTCATAATGTTTGCACCATTTTATATTAGCCGTTACATTAAAGTTTTATATATGGAAATGTGCGCAATTTCATGCACAATACAACTAAAAACAACCCATGGTTGTAGCTTTTATCAGTTTTAAAATATTTTCATATAAATAACGATAAGTGACAAAATTTCAACCTTCGGTCAACTTTGACTCTACCGAAGTGGTCGAAAAACACAATTGAAAGCTAAAACTCTTATACTATTCTAGTAATATCCAATCATTTACCTTCATTTTGCAACAAATTGGAAGTCTCTAGCACAATATTTCGATTTATGGTGAATTTATGAAAAAAAAAAAAATTTCCTTACGTCCGAGCGGTAACTCTTCTGAAAAAAATCAGAAATTTTTCAGTGAGATTGTCGTGATGTTTGCACCATTTTAAATTAGCTGTTACATAAAGTTTTATATATGAAAATGTGTGCAATTTCATGTAGAATACAACAATAAATTATTGAAGGTTGTAGCTTTTCTCACTTTCGAAATATTTGCATATAAATCACAATAAATAGAAAAAAAACCACGTTTGGTCAACTCTGACTACTGAAATAGTCGAAAAACGCAATTGTAAGCTAAAACTCTTACAGTCTAGTAATATTCAGTCATTTATATTTATTTTGAAACAAATTCGAAGTCTCTAGCACAATATTTAGATTTATGGTGATTTAAAAAAAAAAAAACTTTCCTTCCCTCCGCGAGTGGATTCTCCGCTGCAAATCTCCGAAATGCGTACGTCGTATTCTCATAATATTTGCTCCATTTTATATTAGGCGTTTCATAGAGTTTTATATATGAAAATGTGTGCAATTTCATGTAGAATATAACAAAAAATAATTGAAGGTTGTAGCTTTTCTCATATTCGAAATATTTGCATATAAAAAAAATTCGACATTCGGTCAACTTTAACTCGTCTGAAATGGTCGAAAACTGCAATTGTAAGCTAAAACTCTTACAGTATAGTAATATTCAATCATTTATCTTCATTTTGAAACAAATTGGAAGTCTCTAGAACAATATTTAGATTTATGGTGAATTTTTGAAAAAAACATTTTTTTTACGTCCGAGTGTTACGAATTCATGCATCATTTTGTGATAATATTTTCTCTGTGTTGCTTTGATCGTTTTATAATGTGTTATATACCAAAATGATCGCAATTTAGTGTACAATACAAAAAAAATTAACTTGTTAGCTCTAACCGTTTTCTCACAGTGCGATTTGAGTACAATTCTATATATGAAAATTTATTTTTGCGCTATCATATATCGCATTATTTATATATGATAATGATATTTTTTTCATTTCTGATGGTTGCATACTAAACTTCAGGCAATGACAAAAAAAGGAGCCAAAAATGAACTCTTAATCTCGAAAACTAAGTGCGCTGTGATTTTTTGAAAAAAATATTTTTTCCGCTTCGGCGCTCACTCCGAGAACCCCTTGGCATACGGGAGACAATTTTTATTATACCCCTTCGGCGTAAGAGGGTTAAAAAAGAAATAACTGGTTGGCGTAAAAATAGTTATAAGTAGTAACTACTATGTATATATGTATCCATTTTCATGCGTATACTAACGTTACCCCTAATTCCTGGGATGCCATTTTCTTTTTCCCTCAGAGTAAAAGTAGTTTTCTTTGCGTCACTAAGCAAACTTCATAAGTCTGTTATAACAAAGATACACAATTCAATAAATTAAAGAAACATGTATGTACAGTGGTCCCCCCGTATTCGCAGGGGATGCGTACCAGAACCCCCCCCCCCTTGAATAGTTAGAACTCGCAAATGTTTGGAACCCCTATAAAAGGCTAAAAACTGCCTAACTTGTTAATTAAAACTGAAGAAAAACACACTTAAAATTGTTTTTTTAATAGATTTATCACAAAAAGTGCATTTAATGACGAAATTGATAAAAAAAAAAAAAAACAGGAATTAGTGGATATTTCTCACAGAAAAATACCATGAATGTGCGAATTTTCCGCAAATAATGCGGGGAAACGTTCCCGAGAGAAATCCGCGAATGTGTGAGTCCGTGAATCAGGAGAACACGAATACGGAGGGTCCACTGTACGTATGTAATGTTTGCAGAGGGTGAAGGTAAAATTCAATCAATTTAAAATCATGTACTAGTGTGAGGGCTGCCTATGAGAGAGAGAGAGAGAGAGAGAGAGAGAGAAATACCTATGTCATGTGAGGTAAAACTCTGGAGGGGTATCATCTTTAAAAGTGTGAATGGGATCACATCTTATGAAAGTACATTAATATATGTGCTGTAATTACTTAACATAGTACATACAGATTGTACCAGCACATTTTTCCGAGGTTAAAAATGATATTGTTATGATACAATAAAGTTTCATACATACTTACCTGGCAGATATATACATAGCTAAGACTCCGTCGTCCCCGACAGAAATTCAAATTTCGCGGCACACGCTGCAGGTAGGTCAGGTGATCTACCGTCCTGCCGCTGGGGTGCAGGATTAGGAACCATTCCCGTTTTCTATTCATATTTTCTCTCTTCCACCTGTCTCCTGCGGGGAGGCTGGGTGGGCCATTAATCGTATATATCTGCCAGGTAAGTATGTATGAAACTTTATTGTATCATAACAATATCATTTTCATACAATCAACTTACCTG
>NC_087215.1:34841480-34871797 GCF_015104395.2 Macrobrachium nipponense
AATTACTCTTTAATTACCTGGTATGGCTGCCACACGAAACTATATCATTTCTTAGCCTCATTATATGCTGGGCATTAGAGTATGAAGTGTTCTAAGTTTAAATATTTTCCCTCATAGTACAAACATCTTGTTATATTCTCCTTTTAGCCTATTCTTATCATTTAACTCTAGTATGCCTAGTCTAGTCCTACTGATCAGCATAGTTTTTTCAGTGTTATCATACTAGATTTCTTCTCTTATGTTTTCTGTAAATTCTCAATGTTCTCTGCTATTCATTTCTGCTTACCATGCTTTTTCGTCCCAGGTAATTATTTCTTTTTAAACTGCTTACCTTTCAGCAATTCAATTTTACTTGTATTTATGTTGAATCTTTCAGATAACCTTGTATTTGCAGAATCTAGGGGGTTTTCTCATTTTCATAATGATCATTGGTTATCTCGTGTAGGAGCCATTTCCATTACCCTCAGTATATGTTCCAGATACAATGTTTTATTCCTCATATCTCTTCAAGCACAACTTGTGGTTTTTGTTTTTGTTTGTCTGGCGTTTTTACGTTGCATGGAACCAGTGGTTATTCAGTAACGGCGGAACCAATGGCTTTACGTGACTTCCGAGCCGTGTTAAGAGTGAACTTCTATCACCAGAAATACGCATCTCTCACACCTCAATGGAATGCCTGAAATCGAACTCTCGCCAGAGGTGGTATGCCAGCACCATACCGACCACACATTGAGGCGTTACAACTTGCTGTATAACTTGGTGCTTTTACTTGGTTGTCTACTTTTTGTAATTCATTTATGGTTTTCCTGTTGAGTTTCAGGCCTTCCATGGCATACATGAAGGATGGCATCGCCAATCCTTTCCAATTCCAATATAGTTTTCCTATTTTCACCCTGCTACGGCTTTTACTGACGACTGCATTAGCCATATTTGCCTTTTTTCTGCTTTCTTTCCCTTTAATTTGGGGCCCTATTTGTCTGTTCTCTGAAGATTTTGTCTTTCATGTTGCTGATTGTTACTCATAGGGATTTCATCTCCTAGAACCATGAAGCCATCACCACCACAGGTTGGTGATTGCTTTTGGCCTGCCTCCTCTTCTATCCCCTCAACTTCTGGGGGTACACAGTCGACCCCCGCTATTCATGGACTCACAATTCGCAGTTTTCTATGGACCATATATACCCATTATTCATGGAACATTCACCTATTGGCAGTATTTTTCACTGATAAATATTCACAAATTACTGTATTTTCATATAATTTTCGTGACTAAATGCACTTTTTCAATAAAACTTTAAAAACTTGGGTATAAGCATTTTGAGTTTTTATTTGTTTCAACTATCAAAATAAGCAGTTCTAAGCATTTTTGGAGGAGATTTTAAGTATTTGCTGATTTTAGCTATTCACGGGGTGTCTGTCTCCCATCTCCCACGAATACAGGGGTCTACTGTACTGGGAACCACGAGTCAGATGGAATGGCCGGCAATTCGGACTCACTATTCAGTTGTAGCCGTACCGCCAGGATTTACGAAGCAGTTAAGGTTCTCAGACCTAACCATTCATATGCTCAACTGGTTGAGCAGGGAGCCAGGTGTTCTGGTGAGGTTCTCCCACCTGCAGGGAGAGTATTGAGGGAGGACTGTGGATCAGAAGGACTGGAGGGTCCTCTTCCCTGAGATGCAGATTCCTCGAGATACAGAGGACCTTTTTGGAGATCATTGTGTTGATTCATCAACATAACAACCTCAGGGAAGTGACCACGGTAATGTCCATTGATCATCCTTTTGGCCTTGCAGTCTACTGGTGCCCCAAAGAGGAACCCAGAGCTTCTGTAGCCTTGCCTTGGTCCTCAGTTGCTGAGGGTGTATTGGATCAGGTTAATGCACTTGTCTCTGAGGAGGAGTTTTCTCTTTGATTGAACTGCATGGTTCACCTAGCTCAGGGTCTCTCGCTGCAGCAGCTCAGAGTGAAAGACATGGCCTTCACACATCAAAAAGCAGCAATCCTGGAAGCCACTGCAATGGCAGCCTTCCAGGCAGTCTCCTGGCTGGTCCTGTGGTAGCTCAGTGTCCAAGATTACAGCCTCCCGGGGGTTCATTAACCCCTTGGAGGACTCGACCTTTAGGAAACTATGCCATTCTAGAGGTAAGGCTATCTCCTACCTGGGCTACTGAACAGCAAACCTGTGGGCCAACTTGGTGTAGAAGAGGAGGGACGCTGTCCTCTCTCTGACCACCAAGCATGTCAGCCCGGACTCAGCTTTGGCTCTTCAGAACGGAACGGTGCAGAGGTTCTACCTCTCTCTGCTTTCAAGAAGAGGTCTTCGCGTGTCGCTATGGCCCGACCTTTTGGTTTGGCTGGCATTTTCCTCATCCCCTAAGTAGTCCCAGACTTCGAAGGGTGCTAGAGGAACGATCTTGCCTTCTTCTGCCCCTGCCAAGAAAGGTGCACAGTCATGCCCCCCCCCCCCTAAACTTTCAGACCAATAGAGGGAAAGTGTCAAGGTAATTGCTTCATAGCAAAGAAAGATAAAGGAAGGAAAACGCATTTTCGAGAAGTTCGGCAGCAAGGAGGCATTAGCGCATTGTATTGGAGGTGCTTGTTCTCATGATGGTTCTAGAATTGCCAGGAGTGTTGTGGAACTCGACAGGCGCCGACGTGACATGAGAAACGCTGCGATTTCTGATGCAATACCTCGTCTAGATTCTTCGAGAAATTCCGGTAATCTCGGGAGTCTGTGACGCTCGCCGTAGGCCCCGCCCCAAGGATGCCGTATAAATGCGATGGACGAAGTAGGAGAGAGAGAGATCATCAGTTAGTCCACAGAGATATCCTCAGTAGAGCCGACAAAGATCAGATTATCAGTGAGAGATCAGCAGCACGCAGAGATCATCCGAGAGAGGTAGAGAAAAAGGAACTGACGAAGGATCAGAAGAAAAGTCCACTCGGAGAGTTTGGTAGAATTTTGGTCAAGCCATCTTCAGGAGTGGACGACCAAGTTATTTAGACGTTGGGGGAGACTTGAGAGAAGAGACGTTCTGCTAGAGGTTTTTTGGGAAGTTCCTGCCCCCTCAAGTATCAAAAGTAGACATCATTTTCTACAATACGGAGTCAAGAAGACGTTGCCAATCGCAGTTCTCCTTTTGTGAGCTATCGTTTCGAGTTGCCAAAGTGGCCAGCAAGTACTTCCATTACCTTACTGTTCCCCCAGTTCATGCAGTGTAAGTCTATTTTTTTTATGTAAATAGGAGATACCATTCTGCATTTACCTTTGTTAGTAAGCTTGTAAATAAACCATTGTTGTGTTACTTTCTATATTCGTATCCCCAGTTTCAATTGATGGTGTTGAAATTTTTTTTTTTATTTCATATTGAACCTGAAGCGGACCTCTCTCAGAGGCCGTAACAGAAAGGAAGCAAGGGTAAGAAGAAGGGAGGAAAATGCTAGGGTCGGCATTCTCCTCCAGAAGCTGCCGATGGTAGGGTTTGCCTTCCAAGCCATTGTGCAACATGGCAGCAACACAGAACCAAGACTTGGGTAGTAGATGTCCTTTGGGAGAGCTATCTGCTACCCTTCACGTCTTAACCATCCCTCCAGTTTGATTCCAGTCCCACGTATGTACTTGGCAGGCTGAAAGATCTCACTCTCCGGGAGGAGATTGCAGCAATGCTGAGGGAATGCTTTGTAGAAGTGACAGATTGGTCCCCAGGCTTTTACAGCCAATATTTTTCCTGTCAAGAAAGAATCACAGGGGTGGAGGCCAGTTATCAATCTCTCTCCCTTCAACTGATTCATTTGCCAGACTCAATTCAAGATGGAAATGGCCTGTTTGGTGTTCACTTTCAACAGGGAGAATAACTTCATGCTTACGGTGGACCTGAAGAATGCATATTTTCAAGGACCTTCGCTTTATCCTCGGGGAGATGGTATTTCAATTCTGAGTACTTTGTTTTGGGCTCTTGACTGACCCCAGGTGTTCACGCGAGTGTTATCCCTTGTGTCAGCTTGGGTCCATTTGTGCGGGGTATGTCTCTTGAGGTATTTCAACAATTGGCTAGTCTTGGTGAAATCTCGTCTGCAGTTGCTCCATGACAGGGATCGCCTCCTTGAGTTTTGCCACTCCTGGGGGGTTGTAGTAAATCTTGAGAAATCAGATCTTGTGCCCAAGCAAGGAATAGTGCAAATGTTCCTGTCCCAGAAGGAACAACCAGCATGGAAGTAGTAGGTTGTTCTTGATCACCAGTTGTATTTGGAGAAACTGGTCCCTCATGGGCGGCTTCACCTTCATTCTCTCTAGCGGAGAACAGAGCTCTGGTCTCCAGCATGGAATCTCTCATCTTTTCCCATCCACCTCTCGTGGAGGGTGAGACAGGATTTGGCCTAGTGGCTGGACAACAGGAACCTCATATTAGGAGTGTCCCTACACACTCCCCCTTCTGTTCTCAGACGCTTCAACTGAGGGATGGGGCAACCACTGGAGGAGTTACTGATCTCATATGTGTGGAACTGAGAGGGCAAGCACCTCCACATCAATATTCTAGAGCTCAAGGCAGCCTTCCTGGCTCTCCAAGAGTTTTTGGATCGAGTGATGGGATACTCAGTGGTGTTGATAAGCAACAACACCACAGTAGTGTCTCTTTTGTCACACCAGTTGACAATGTAGGTGCACCACCCACTCAAAAGAGCTTTCAGCCAGATGCATTCAAGGCTAGAGGAATGTAGTAGCAGACATACTCAGTCGCCAAGGTCTGGTGATAGGGACAGAGTGGTCCTCCATGTGGATGTTGTGGAAAGGCTTTTTGAACTTTGGGGGACTCCCATCGATCGACCTATGTACTGACTGGCACAACAGAAACTCTAGGTGTTTTGCTCCATCGTTCCCAATCCATGGGCGGCAGCAGAGGACGCTTTTCAAACACCCAGGGGACAACCTGGATGCTTATGCCTTCCCACCATTTTGTGATCAGACCTTATTAGTTATGGAAGACCTGATAGCTCATTTGCATGTTGTTAGCACACACCATTTCCATATTTAATTTGACCCATATCTCTTCCAGAGAGAGGTGTTACTTTCAGTGAATTCAGAACTTCTGCTCAGAGACAGTCAGGTTGCATGCTCCCACATGGTAGTCAAGAGGAAGAAGTTTTCTTGTGACCCGGCACTGCCAAAGATTTAATTAATTCTTTGTACATATATTCTTCTGCAACCCTCCTCCCTAGCCAAGTTGGCCTGTGTTATTTTGAATTATTTATGATACTCTTTGGTTTATTGTTCTATTAAACTGTTCAAGTTCCAACTAGTGTATATTACACCTTTCAGTAAAGTAATCACGTTTATCATTCTTATTATTATTCAAATTAGTTTTTACAGCTGTTCTTATTTGCATTACTGTTTCACAGCCTCCTGAGCAGCCCCATAAAAAAAGGGAAAAACTTTACATAAATTTTACTTGAACAGTGATCCATGCAAACAGTTCATCTAATGTGCAGTTTTAAACAAATAATACATTACTTTAGTAATTACAAAGCAAGTCTATCTCAATACTTCTGATTGGTTAACTTAAAGCAGACAAATAAAACACACACTACAGTAATTTATTGTGTCCAATGGGTTAATACAATGCATTAGGATTTACTAATACTGTATCACATTCTTTGTAGAATATTAAAACAGAGAGAACATATCAAAAAGTAATATAATAAAACACCTAACCTCAATTTTTGATTGATTTTTAAGAAAAAAAATATTTTTACAATAAAATGAGACTTTATAGTATATACGTACTTAACCAGTAATTATTTAGCTAAGAATTTCTATTCAACCTTAGCTTAAAATGTGAAAATAGTGGTAGTGATAGTCTTTTGTTTATGTAGGTGACTAACCCCACCCACCTTCACGGTAAGAGAGGAACAACTTCAGCCAAGATCTCGATCTGTCCATGCGAGGGGAGGAGGGCGGGCTCCGTCCATAATTATACTGGGTAAGTGTATATAAAAATGACATTTTTATAATAAAATAATCTTATAAAACATACTAAGTAATTACACAGCTATAGTTTCAAACTTATGCAGCAGCTACAGCACTTCATTTGTTATTGTGTAGGAGACACGGCCCTGCCCACCATCAGGAAGGATAGGTACAACACAGCTGAAATGGTCAATTTGTTTATATCCAATGCCCATCAGAGGGGAGGAGGGAGGGCTTTAATTCTGTAATTACATGGTAAGTATGTTCATCAAAATTAGTTCATAACTCCAATAGTATTCAGTAAAAATCAAGAACAGTAAAAATAAATAGTACTAGAAATATGTTTTTGTTATACCATAACCTGTTAATAGAGCGGTTTGCACAGATAGATACTGCCTCTGTTGGTGCTCATCTTAACTTGTAGCGACGTGGCTATATAGCTGCTAGACGCCTCTCATGTGGAAGCTATTTAGCACAGGAGTACTACTCTGAATGTTACAAAGCATGCAAAGGTTATGAGTTCCAAGGAGTTATCTGTTGGCCCTCAAAACCATAAAAAATAAGTGTCCTTGCCCTGGCTGCAGTACAATACATCAACAACCCGACAATTTTGTCTCCTACATCAATTAAAACCCAATACTACCCATCTGACAATAACAAACTAGACTCATGGGTACCCTAGGCACTTATTACCCCCAGCATCCCTAAACTCAGCAACCTAATCAAGGCGAAAAATGTTGAATAGAACTTCTATGTTTCCTCCCCCAATACCACACCAGCTAAAGCTCTGATGGACCAATCCATAAAGCTCACCACCTCGAAAAGATTCCTCAGCAAGTGATCCATTTCCAAGGCTGAAAACATTACTGTTGCAGAAGTGAACACCGATCTGCAAGCCGAGTCAATAAGACTGGAGAGGTCTCCCGGGGAGGAGGCACTACTACTCACTCCCAAGGACGTAGCTTCTCTAGTTGTGTAAGACCTGTAGCTCCTGGATAATAAGCGAGAAGGTGGAATGCTGAAGGAAGCCTTCCCCTTTACGCCTATTCTCGAGAGCCAATTATCAACTTTACTTAACCCTTTAACGCCGATTGGACGTATTAAACGTAGATATCAAATTGTCTGTGGGTGGCGATTGGACGTATATACGATGATATAAAAAAGTTTTTTTTTAAAATTAGCGGAAAAATAGTTATAGGCCTACTAGGCGAAAACTTTTGAAATCACGTGCCTTGGGCGATGCGGGAGCTCACTGATCAAGGCGTTGTTTTGTTTACAATCGTTTAGCCAGGCGCGCAAGCACGAATTCTTTTCTCCTTGCACTAAAAAGCATCAGCGACACATCTCAGAAATTATTTCGTCACTTTGACATAATTATTGCACCATTTCATATTAGCCGTTACATGGAGTATTATATATGAAAATGTGCGCAATTTCATGTAGATTACAACAAAAAAACAACTCATGGTTGTAGCTTTTATCAGTTTTGAAATATTTTCATATAAATAATGATGTGCCAAAATTTCAACCTTCGGTCAACTTTGACTCTACCGAAATGGTTGAAAAATGCAATTGTAAGCTAAAACTCTTATATTCTAGTAATATTCAATCATTTACCTTCATTTTGCAACAAATTGGAAGTCTCTAGCACAATATTTTGATTTATGGTGAATTTATGAAAAAACAAATTTTTCCTTACGTCCACGTCGGTAACTTCCGAAAAAATCAGAAATTTTTTCGTCCGATTGTCGTAATGTTTGCACCATTTTAAATTACCGTTACATAAAGTTTTTTTATATGAAAATGTGTGCAATTTCATGTAGAATACAAACAATAACAACCCATGGTTGTAGCTTTTACCAGTTTTGAAATATTCATATAAATAACGATGTGCCAAAATTTCAACCTCGGTCAACTTTGACTCGACTGAAATGGTAAAAAAACGCAATTGTAAGCGAAAACTATTACATTCTAGTAATATTCAAATATTTACCTTTATTTTGCAACAAATTGGAAGTCTCTAACACAATAGTTTCTATTATGGTGAATTTTATGAAATAAACTTTTCCTTACGTCCACGCGGTAACTCTTCCGAAAAATCATAAATTTTTTCGTCAAATTGTAAATGTTTGCACCATTTTAAATTAGCCGTTACATAAAGTTATACATGAAAATGTGCGCAATTTCATGGAGATACAACAAAAAAACCCATGGTTGTAGCTTTATTAGTTTTGAAATATTTTCATATAATAACGATAAATAGAAAAAATTCGTCCTTCGGTCAACTATAACTCAACCGAAATGGTCGAAAACTGCAATTGTAAGCTACAACACTTACAGTCTAGTAATATTCAATCAATTACCTTCATTTTGCAACAACGGGAAGTCTCTAGCACAATATTTCAATTTATGGTGAATTTTTGAAAACATCTTTTTTTATGTACGCACGTTACGAATTCATGCATCATTTTGTGATAATATTTTCTCTGTGTTGCCTTGATCGTTTTACAATGTGTTATATACCAAATGATCACAATTTAGTGTACAATAAAAAAAATTAACTCGTTTAGCTTTAAACCGTTTTGCTCACAGCAGATTTGTATACAATTATATATGAAATTTTTGTTTTCGCGGTCAGCAGGGAGAGGTTCCTGTGAAGACGTCCAAAGTAATAGGTCTCTCGTGAGCTCGTAAAAGGAACGAGGAGTGCGTCCCTCCCTGTTCCGAATGTAGGCAAGTGCGGTGGTGTTGTCCACGTTTACTTTGCACTACCTTGTTTGACACCAGAAGGTTTTCTAGGCTCTTCAAGGCCAGATGTACGGCGAAGAGCTCTTTGCAGTTTTATGTGCCAAGACACCGTGTGCTGGTTCCCAGGTGCCTGACACTTCCTCTGAGCCTAATGTCGCTCCCCAACCTCTCTCTGACGCGTCGGAGAACAACACTAGGTCTGGGTTCTGTGTTCTTAGAGAGATCCCTTTGTTCTCTTCCAGAGGGAGCAACCACCACTGTAGGTGTGACTTTATCTCCACTGGAATGGGAAAAACGTCCGACAGTTTGTCCGGTTTTCCAGCTCCAAGACCTCTTGAGGAAGAATTGAAGCGGGACGTATATGGAAGTCTCCTAGAGGGAAGAATTGTTCTAGAGCGAGGAAAAGCGTCCCCAGAAGGCTCAACCATTCCCTCGCCGACGTTTGTTGCTTCTCTAAGAAGAGAGAGACTATCCGCAAACCTTTTGCGATTCTCTCTTGCGAAGGAAAAACTCGAAAACACCCCGAGAATCCATCAGAATCCCCACCCAGATAGACTAGGTCTTGTTCTGGGGGTCAGCTGAGACTTCTCGAGGTTCACAAGCAATCCCAACGCTTTGATTAAATCCAGAGTTAACTTTAGGTCCTCCAAGCACTGTCTCTCCGATCTGGCCCTGATGAGCCAGTCGTCCAGATACATAGGACGACATTCACTCCTTTGAGGTGAAGAAACCTCGCACATTCTTCATCAGGCTTGTGAAGACCTGAGGAGCTGTGGACAGGCCGAAACACAAGGCTCTTGAACTGAAAGATCCTTCCCCCCACCCCCGTCATGGAAACGGAGGGTACTTCTTCGATGAAGGGTGGATCGGGACGTGAACGTAGGCGTCCTTGGAGATCTAGAGACACCATCCAATCTCCTTGTCGTAATGACGCTAGGACTGAAGCCGAAGTCTCCATGGAGAACTTCTCCTTTTGAACAAAATTTGTTCAGAGAGCTGACGTCCAGTACTGGTCTCCAGCCTCCCGAGGCTTTCGCAACCAGAAAAAGGCGATTGTAAAACCCCGGGGAGTTTTTGATCCCGTACTAGTTCTATCGCTCTCTTGTCCCACATTTGTTCCACATCGATCGAAGAGTATCCCTCAGCACAGGATCCTTGTACTTGGCTGATAGTTCCCTTGGTATTGACGTTAGGGGAGGAGTGTTCAGGAAAGGGATACGACTATCCCTTCCTTTAACGATCCCGCCAAAGCATAACGGCGGTACTGCGTTTAGATCAGCGTCCAGGCTTCCACAAATCCGAGGAGCCTGGCACCTACTGGTGCTTGGAGGAGCGAATCTTCATTTTCCCTTTTTTTTTTAAAGGGACGAAAGGCAGATCTACCTCTCTTCTCCGGGGCCTTCCTTCTTGTGGAGGTGCTGGAGGATGGACCACCTCGAAAGGGCTGCACCGATGTACTAGGTCCTTTCTTGTCCGATGCAGAAACAGGTTTCTTCTTTCTTGCTGACTGCGTCAGAAGATCCTGAGTCGCCTCTCAGTTAAAGAATGCGCAATGTCCTTTACTAACTGAGAAGGGAACAAAAAGTCAGATAGAGGCGAATACAGTAGAGCTGCCCTCTGAGCATGAGAGACTGCCTTTGTTAAGAAGGCGCCATATACAGTCCTCTTTTATTAAAAGACCTGCTCCAAACAATGAGGAGATTTCAAAAGATCCATCCTGTACCGCTTTGTCAATACAAGACAATATGCTAACAGGGCTCAGGTTCGATTCCTTCCGAATCCATGGGCCTTCCCGTTCTTGGACATCACCCCAAGGGGACCAATCTAAGAAGTTGAAGACTTCCAATACATGAAAGAGTCCCTTGAGGAGATGATCCAGTTCCGAAATTCCCCACGTAATTCGTGCTGAATTGAGACTTTGTCGACGTGAAGCGTCAACTAAGGTCGAAAAATCTGCCTCCGTTGTAGAAGGGAGAGCAATACCCATATTCTCTCCCGTCTTGATACCAGATGCCTCTTTTCCCAGCTAATCTTGCTGGAGGCATGCAAAAGACTGTCCTGACTAAGTCTTTCTTAGACTTCATCCATGAGTCTAAGGATTGTAATGCCCTGCTTCATCGAGATGGTGGGTTTCATTTTTAGAAAAGACGAAGGCTTCTTCGTCTTAGCACTGGAAAAGAGGCGAGCGCGGAGAAGGAGGAGCGGCAGGAGTCAACTCGTCTCCATACTCCTCAAGAAGCAGGGTATCAAAACCTTTATAGTTAGACAGACCCTCTCTTCCATGATATTCATCATCCGAGTTTTCCTCCAACTCGGGATCTACATGAGCTTCCGTTCTCCTCTCCGAACGTTCCTCTTCTGGAGGAGACAAAACTCCTAATAGGAGAGGGGCTAAGGGAATGATAATCCTTCCTCTTTCCCGCTACTAAAAGACTTGGAATGGCGTCACAAGCTCCCGCTTCTCTTGAACTTAAAGAAAGACGCTTCCCGCTTGTATGACGCTTCCCGTTCGCCAAGCGTCCTGGCTGACGTCTCTTGCTGACGTCTTGATGACGCTTCGCGCCTGGAAGACGCTCCGCTCTCCAAAGGCGTCCTACTTGGCGTCACAATATTGGACGGAGCGTCACGTCTAAGATCCGCTTTCAATGACGCTTCACGTCTAAAAGACGTCTTACGTCTCTCTGGCGTTGGACACGAAACTCTCGTAAGCCCCCGCTTCTAGCTCTCGAAAACTCGAAGCTTCTGCAAGAGTTTAGCAGCTTCACGTCTGTCTGACGCTTCTCGTTGAGCATGGTGGAGACAGGACGAGACTTCTTAATTGGAAGCGGTCACGTCCTTCCGACGGGGCGCTAAAACTCCCACTAGAGATGACAGTTTGTTCTTGAACTGCCATAATTATCTTTCTTGACGCTTCTCCCACGTCCAGTGCATGACGCCTTTCGTCATCACTCGGGGGTGGGAGAAGAATGAAAGGGTACTTCCGCGTACGCGTCAGGTGACGCTGACGCCACCTTCGCTTTCTTAATAGAAGAAGGAGCGTCATCTGAGAAGCGCTCTGGGCTCGAATCTATGTCAGGCTTTCATATGACGCTTCAGCGGTCTCGACAAGTTCGACTCCTTCCACCCTCGTTTAGGTGAGGGAGAGAGAGGACGAGAAAACACTCGCGAAGGACGCTTTTTCTATAGCGCCCTTGAGCCGCCTGCCATGAAGCAGAGCTAGCTGAAGGGACGTCTGACCGTTGGGGATTCCCCACGACCTCCTTAAGGCTTTCGACTTTCCTTCTCCTCTGGGCATGGGAGCTTGGAAGAGGTCTAGGCCTGGGAGCGTCGCAGGGACGATCAAACTCCCCTCACAACTGGGAGAACTCTTCACGAAATGCTCACTTCACTGAAATGCCTCACTTTCATAGCCTTACCTTTGAAGTCAGCCATCTTGGACTTCATGTCTCTAAATAGTAGCTTTCAGATTGGCGATTTCCTATGCTGAATCCGAAAAAGCACTCTGAGAATGAGATATATAGGAGAATCTACTCAGTAGGATTAGAATTATCCGTGAAAGGCTCAATAGGCCTTGAACTCACACCTTTCAGCCGTCTAACTCTATCCCTCTCTAACTTCTTCAAATAAGAAGTCAAAGTCTTCCACTCTTCTGCATTCAATCCCTCGCATTCCTTAAACAAGTATTAATAGCAGAACACTGAACCCCCCTACATTACGGCATACAGTGTGAGGATCAACCGAAGCTTTCGGTATCCTCACCCTGCAGCCTACATTCTCACACATTCTCACACTCACATTTGAATCAGACATACTGAGAAAAATGAAAAATCCAAAAGAGTTATTCCAAAAACAGTCCACAGTAGCGAATGCCAAAACACGATCCAGATACGTCACCAAAAAGCCGAAAAACGATGATCAAAAGGATGAAATATGGAATCTAAGTTCAGGAGGTAATAGCAAACAATGTTGATACCAACCGGCGACAGAGAAAAATATGATAGAAAACGGGGAATGGTTCCTAGTCCTCCCCGCCACCCAGGGCAGGCCGGTAGATCACCTGACCTACCTGTAGCGAGTGGCGCGAAATTTGAATTTCTGTCGGGGGGGACGACGGAGTCTTAGCTATGTATATATCTGACAGGTAAGTTGATTGTATGAAAACATTTTTTCTGCTTTGGCGCTTACTCGCGAACGCCGCTAGCATACGGGAGGACGATTTTTAAAATACGCTTCGGCATTTAAGGGTTAATGCCTTCTTTGAAGATGGAGAGAGAACCATCCTAGGGAGTTTATTAGTCCTGACTGGTCTGATCACTAATCCTGAATGAGGAAGCAGGAGCCGCTGGGGCGAAAAGAAATCTGGGACTCTATGCAACAAATATCTAAGCAGGGAAGCATAGGGTGTTGGCACTTCTTCACGACTTAATTCCTCTTCATCCGAAGAAAATGGGGAAAGCAAAGGATCCACAGGGGGAACTGCTGACGAAGTCGAAGCTTTTTGAAGAAGTCCCAGAACATTATCCAATGGCTTCTGAAGAGAACCAAAAGACGGATTTGTCATTGGAGACGGACAGGAAGAAATTGGACACCGATGAGTCAGGTGCTGAAGGGCAGGTGTCAACATAACAGAACTGCTGTCTTATGATCCAAAATACCTGATGTTCAGCCTGTGGGCGCTTGGAAGTCACTGGACTCTTGGACATTACCTGGCAGCCAGAAATTCTTGGGTGCTCAGCTCCTACTGGGCGCTCAACCATTGCTAGGCGCTCTGAAATAACTGGGGTCCCAAGCACTTTAGGGTGCTTGACCAAATCTGGGCATTCTTCCACTCTTGGACTCTCAGACATACCTGGGATCTCAGATACAGTGGGCACTCAAGACGCTAATGAGAACTCGTCAATAAAGGGCGCTCACTGTCCACAAGACATCCTGAAGAAGTACAAGGGCGCTCCTGAGAAGCGGCATCTTACGAGAATATCTGGGCACTGTCAAAAGTGTTCCAGCTGTGTGGGAAAAGGCGTTTGGGACTGTCCCAAGTACTACATGAGGGCTTGGGGCTGCATGCAGGTTCTTTCTGCCTTTTGCTAAGTAATGGCAGAGACTGATTCCAAAATGAAGAACACCTTTTCAAAGGGCGTAACTTCTTCGAGAAACACTACTGACGTCCTTTACTAGCACTGCCTTTGCTACAATACCAAAAACTAGATCTAGTGTGACATAATCAACTAGTTAACAAAGTAAAAATCAGTATGTCTTTTCAGAAAACTAATTCATGAAAAACATGCCCTAAAATACCTGATTTAAATAATCAATGCCAAAGGCTACTGTGTTAAAATACTTCACCAAAAGTGAAAATATCCCACAACAATCCAAATTCAGCTGTAAATCTCAACATACTGTGTAGTCGTACACAGACAGAAACAAATTGAGCTCTTGACTGAAGTTGTTTCTCTCTTACTCTGAAAGTGGGTGGGGATAGTCACCAACATGAACAAAAGACTATCGCTACTGCTAATTTTCAAATTTAAGTTGTCTTCAAGTAGAAACTCTTAGCTAAGTATTACAGGGTATGTTACTCATATAAAGCCAATCTTTTTAAATTCCCACTATGCATGAAATTGTATGGAAATATTCAAACTTATAACTACTATACATGTGCAGGTGCATAATGGTGAATAACAATGGAAGAAAAATTCATGTAACCCAATGACAAAACTAATTCCTGATTTGGAAATCATACAAAAAGTACATGGGAACCAGAATAGTGAGGCAGACACCAGAAAATTTATTAATCTAATATTGAACACAGCTTAATGAGTACAATTTTAAAAACCAAAGAAGCTAAAAATATATTCTTTTTTGTAGTATAACCTTTGTATCAAGGTTATACTACCATTCACATATCCACTACAATCAAATATTCTGGATCTGCCTTGACCTCTAAGAAAGGTATCTGCATATAGTAAGAGCCCTCATCTGTTTTCAGTAAGATCTATCTCCAAATTCTCATCTTTGATTAACAACAATAATGATTTTTCAGCTTCCATTTTCACACGATGTGTGTAAACAATTCTCAATCCTTGTGAGAATCTGATGTAGTAATTTTCTTCCATTTGAAATATCACCAGCCAAAACCTAAAATTTTGGCATCTAAATGCACTGTAATATTATGAATTTTCATGAGTAATCTCAAAATAAAATGAAATTTGAAATTTTAACATTTTTTACATTAGGACTAGAGAATGTCCCTCTCTACAATGATTTCCAATGTGGGCTTGAGAATTTCCAAATTATAAAAACTAGTACTTGAACAAAGATCAAGTTCGTATTGTAGTAGTATATACAGTTTGTTTCCGTATTATGAACTTCTTGTCGGTTTTGTTTTTGATGACTTGAACCAGAAAACTTCTTTGGCATACAGAGGAAGTGACTGGTTTCTATCCTGTTATGACTTCTCATGTGCGTTTTGAGATGAATGTGTTGATGAAAACTTTTTGGTTTTTCATATAGAGCAAGTATATGGTTTTTCTCCTGTATGAGTTCTCATGTGTGTTTTGAGATTACTTGATTCAGAAAAGCTTTTTGGCATACCGAGCAAGTGAATGGTTTCTCTCCTGTATGAGTTCTCATGTTTTTTTGTTTTTTGAGAGTATTTTGATGAGAAAAACTTCTCTGACAAACTGCACAAGTATATAGTTTTCTCCCCTGTATGAGACCTAATGTGTTTTTTGAGATTACTTTGACGAGAAAACTTCGTTTGACATACAGCAGCAAGTATACGGTTTTCTCTCCTGTATGAGTTTCTCATGTGTATTTTGAGATAACTTTGACGATAAAAACTTCTTTGGCATATAGAGCAACCAACATGGTTCATTTTTTCCGCTTTCCGTGTCAAAACTTGGATGGTCTTCTTCACTCTTTCTATCCTGGTATGTATATTTTACATCAACTTCAATATATTCTGGCTCCCCCTTTACTTCTGTGGAAGAATCTACAAATAAAGATCCATCATCTGTGAAACTGGTATGCTCATCCTCCAAATTGTCAATTCCTTGTTTCATTAAATGACATCTCATGTGTCTATTTAGATTATTTTGACGAGAAAACTTTCTTTGACATACAGAGCAAGTATATGGTTTCTCTCCTGTATGAGTTCTCATGTGTGGTTTGAGGTGACTTTGATGAGAAAAACTTCTTTGACATACAGAGCAAGTAAATGGTTTCTCTCTCATCCTGAGTTCTCTGGTGTGTTATTTGAGATCCCTTGCTGCAGAAAAACTTTTGTGAACATACTGAGCAGTGAATGGTTTCTCTCCTGTATGACTTCTCATATGGGATTTCAGGTCACACATATGTGAAAATGTCCTTTGGCATTCAGCACACGTTATTTCCTTCCCTGCTGTGTTGCTTCTCTTTGAAAATATTTCTTTTCTACCCAAATGTCTATTTTCTTCTGCAACAGAGATCTTTTCCCTTTCCACATCAAAACTTAAATGGTCTTCTTCACTCTCTACAGGCTGGCATGTATATTTTACTTCAACTTCACCACAATCAATGAAGTCTGGCTCAGCTTTCACTTCTATGGAAGAATCTACAAATAAGGATCCATCAACTGTGATTTCGGTATGTTCATCCTCAAAATCGTCATTTTCTTCTTTGATTAAAGGTAAACCTGAGTTTTCACCTTCCATCTCAAAGGATGCTGAATTTACAGCTTTGAAACAAAGTCTGTTTTAGGTCAATGAATATTCAGTTTCATCCAAGGAAAGCTCTCAATATGAACCAAATATTGCCAAACCTTCATTTAATGAAATTGCTAGAATGAGAGGAAGCACTAAAGTCAACAATTGTCATTTATGTAATCACAAACTTTACACCTCACAGAATAGTAGGTTGTCAACAGGTCTTTTGCAGGTTCAAAATAATCGTAGCTCATTTACAGCCTGCTTTCAATGATACTGCAAATCAAATATGTAATCCTATAAAAAAAACCTTCACTCCTCACATCACAAAGGAATCAATCTGGCACAGACAAAACAGAAGTGTATCAGTTAAAAATCAAAATGTTTCATAAGACCAACTACACTTCTAAGCATCACAAACTATTTCTCAATTAACAATGTTCTACGGAGGCAGACAGAATAATCAGTCACTAACGCAAACTGTCATAGCATACACACTGATTTAACGTCAAATATTTTCAATATAAAATTTTTTTCTTCAGTATATAAGAAATCCTGCATTAGTACATTGGTAATATGATGTAAATAACAAAAATGCAGCAAAAATCTTCTCAAAAATCCCATTCCATTACATCGACGATCTCATAAAACTTCCCTCTGCTTGCGCTACTCTGAAAAAAAAAAATCAAAAGTAAAAATAGTGTTCCGAGTAGCACTGTCCATAACCAACACAGAATCAGATACGTATTTAGAAAAATGTCTTGTATCATAGAGAGCTTGTTTCAACTCTTAAAACATATGTCCCTTGGGAAAAATGATATTGTTATAATACAATAAAGTTTCATACATACTTACCTGGCAGATATATACTTAGCTAAGACTCCGTCATCCCCGACAGAAATTCAAATTTCGCGCCACTCGCTACAGGTAGGTCAGGTGATCTACCTGCCTGCCCTGGGCGGCAGGACTAGAAAACCATTCCCGTTTTCTATCATATTTTCTCTTCTTCCACCTGTCTCCTGCGGGGAGGCTGGGTGGGCCATTAATCGTATATATCTGCCAGGTAAGTATGTATGAAACTTTATTGTATTATAACAATATCATTTTCATACAATGAACTTACCTGTCAGATATATACTTAGCTGATTGGCACCCTTTGGTGGAGGGTAAGAGACAGCTAAAATGGAATGGAATAGGACAGGTAAACAACATATGTTGTAGGTATAAAAAGAAAAACCCTTGGTTCCTACCTGATAGGTGGTAGACTTCGTGGCTGTAGCCCGGTAGTCTGCATCACCTCAAGACTTTAGCGAGATATGTGATCTATGTCTTGTGAGTCTGTCGATGGGTATATGAACGCTTACTTGGCAGAGCCTGAAAGGACTTTGTCAATGGGTACTGGACCACTTCTATGACAACACACCTTATGAAGGAGCACACAACCAATCCCGACCACCTGATCCTAACCACCATGTTAGTATAAAGAATTGTTCGAGTTATCCCGAACTCATTACAAACAACCCATAACTCGAAACTAATACGCATTCATACAAAAATTCTCAAAATTTTTTTTTTATAATACTCCTCTAAAAGATATCACAAGAGTTCCTTACTGAACAACAGTGACTGGCCGCCAGTGCAGCACCGAGCCCTCTTTGTCAGCAGAAATCTAGAACTATGGTAGAAGGTATGTACAAAGTTAAGGATTGATGTTTGCTCCCGTACCCATTATCGTATCGCCGATACGAAAGGCCCCAGAGAGAAAAACATTTCTCGTAGGTCACGCGAACGTCTTTAAGATAGTGAGATGCAAATACCGAATTGCACCTCCAATATGTCGTATCAATGATTTTGGGTCTTAGCGACATATTCTTCTGAAAAGAGAGAGACATCGCCACTGCTCTAAACTTCATGAGCTTTTACTCTTAAAAGCGGAAACGAGTCGTCAGGACAGAACTTGTGAGCATCTGTAATGACGCTCCTTATGAAGAAAGCTAATGCATTCTTAGACATGATTCTTGTGGGGTCCTTAATCGAACACCAAAGACCTTGCCTAGAGCCTCCATTTGTTTCTTCCTTTGTAAGTAGAACTTCAAGGCTCTTACAGGGCAAAGAGACCTTTCTGTTTTCTCTACCACTAGACTCGATAAGCCCCTTTTAATCTCGAATCTCTTGGGCCAGGGATTCGAGGGGTTTTCATTTTTCGCTAGAAAAAGTGTTCTAAACGAGCAGAAGGCCGAGTCTCTGTTAAAGCCGACTTCATCTTCAAGGGCGTGAAGTTCACCAATTCTTTTGGCTGTCGCCAAAGATAGGAGAAACAAGCATTTCCTCGTTAAATCCCTAAACGAAGCTAAATGAGGAGGCTCGAATCTGTCAGACGAAAGGAACTTGAGAACTACATCCAGGTTCCAGCTGGGAGGAGTTAGTTCCTTAGATTTTGTTGTTTCAAACGATCTAATCAAGTCGTGCAGATCTTTATTATCAGCAATCTCTAGGTCTCTGTTTCTGAAGACTGCCGAAAGCATGCTCCTGTATCCTTTGATAGTCGATACAGATAAGTGAGAGTCCTCTTCAGGAACAAAAGGAAATCAGCGATTTCGGTTATAGAGGTACTGGAGGAGGACAACTTCTTAGACTATACCACCTTCTAAAAAACCATCCCACTTAGACTGATAGACTCCGTCTAGTGGAAAGCTCTGCGGGCTCTAGCGATAGCGCTTGCAGCTTCGCGAGAAAACCCCCTCGCTCTGACAAGTCTTTCGATAGTCGAAAGGCAGTCAGAGCGAGAGCGGGGAGGTTTTGATGAAACCTCGTCGAAGTGTGGCTGTCTGAGAAGATCCATCCTTCTTAAAAAGGAAGGGATCTGGGGAAGTCTACTGTCCACTCCAGCACCTCTGCAAACCAATCTTGTACTGGCCAAAACGGGGCTATCAGGGTCATTCTTGTTCCGTGGACGCTACAAACTTTCTCAACACTTGCCCCAGGATTTTGAAAGGGGAAAAGCGTACACGTCTACATGAGACCCAGTCTAGCAGGAAGGCGTCGACCACGAGAGCTCTTGGGTCTTCCACACTGAGCAAAAGACTTCCAGCCTTTTGGAAAGGAATGTGGCGAACAGATCTACATGAGGAGTGCCCCAAAGATCCCAAAGACTCTGGACACACCTCTGAATGAAGGGTCCATTCTGTGTGAAGGACCTGGCTTCTCCTGCTCAGTCTGTCCGCCCTGACGTTTCTCGTACCCTGAACAAATCTTGTCAGGAGGGAGATGTTCCTCTGGGAGGTCCAAAGTAGCAGATCTCTTGCTATTTCGTTATAGGAACAAGGAGTGTGTTCCTCCTTGCTTCCGAATGTAGGACAGGGCGGTAGTGTTGTCCACATTCACTTGGACCACACTGTTTGCCACAAAGGTTCGAAGAACTTTAGAGCCAAGTGAAACTGCCAGAAGTTCTTGCAATTTATGTGCCAGGACACCTGTGGCTGCCTTCCAGGTGCCTGAACACTTCTCTCGGTCCTAGTGTTGCTCCCCACCCTTCTCCGATGCGTCTGAATATAACACTCGGCTTGGGGTTCGGAACTTCCAGAGAAATTCCCTTGTTCTCTTTTAGAGGGGACAACCACCATTTGCAGGTGTGGTTTCATTTCCATTGGAAGGAGAAAAACTGTCGGAGAGAAGTCCCGTTCTTCCAATTCCATGATCTCCTTAGGAAAAACTGAAGAGGACGAAGATGAAGTCTTCCTAGAGGAAAGAACTGTTCGAGCGAGGAAAGGGTCCCTAGAAGGCTTAACCATTTCCCTCGCCGAAGTTCGTTCTTTCCCTAAGAAGAGAGAGACTTTCTCCAAGCCTCTCACGATTCTCTTTGCGAAGGAAATACTCGAAAACCCTGAGAATCCATCTGAATCCCCAGATAGACTAAGTTCTGTCTGGGGATCAGTTGTGACTTCTCGAGGTTCACGAGTAGTCCCAACGCCTTTATCAGGTCTAGGGTCAAAGAAAGGTCCTCCAAACACTGTCTCTCTGTTCTGGCCCTGATGAGCCAATCGTCCAGATATAGAGAGATGTTGACGCCTTTGAGGTGAAGAAACCTCGCCACATTCTTCATCAGGTTTGTGAAGACCTGAGGAGCTGTGGACAGGCCGAAACACAAGGCCTGACTGAAAGATCCTTCCCCCGTCATGAAACGGAGGTACTTCTTCGAAGAAGGGTGAATCGGGACATGAAAATAAGCGTCCTGGAGATCCAGCGACACCATCCAATCTCCTTGACGTAAAGCCGCAAGGACTGAGGCCGAAGTCTCCATAGAGAACTTCTCCTTTAGAACGAACTTGTTCAGAGCGCTGACATCTAGTACTGGTCTCCAGCCCCCCGAGGCTTCGCAACCAGAAAAAGACGATTGTAAAACCCCGGAGAGTTTTGCTCCAGAACTAATTCTATAGCTCGTTTGTCCCACATTTGATCCACCATCAGACGAAGAGTATCCCTCAGTACAGGGTCCCTGTATCTGGCTGACAGTTCCCGCGGAGTAGTCGTTAGGGAGGACTGTCCTGGAAGGGGATAAGATATCCCTTCCTGATTATAGACATCGAAGAGGCGTCCGAGTTTATGAATGTCCAGGCGTCTGCAAATTCGAGAAGCCTGGCACCCACTGGTGTTTGGAGGTTGTCTGTCTCACTTCCCTTTCTTAAAGGGACGGGAAGAAGAAGCTTTACCTCTCCTCTCAGGACCTCTCCTCTTAGAGGGAGCTCTGGAGGGAGGGCCTCCTCGAAAGGGCTGAACCGTAGAAGTCGGTCCTTTCTTGTCAACCGCAAACTAGGGGTCTCTTCCTTGCAGTGTGAAGGAGAAGATCCTGTGTCGCCTTTCTCAGTCAGTGAGCGAGAAATGTCCTTCACTAACTGAGAAGGAAACAAGAAGTCTGACATGGGAGCGAAAACAAGGGCTGCTCTCTGTGAGGGAGAAACCGCTTGGTTAAGAAGGCACTAAAAATACTCCTCTTCTTAAGGAGTACCACTCCCAAAGAGAGAGGAGACTTCTCCCGATTCGTCTTGTACTGCTGCCTTGTCAATTACATGACAGAATACTAAGAATGACTTCGGGGTCTAGACCTTCCGAGTCATGAGCCTTCTTAGACATCACCCCAAGGGACCAGTCTAGGAAATTAAACACTTCCAAAATATGGAAGAGGCCCTTGAGGAGATGATCAGTCGCAGAAATCGCCCAAGTCACACGAGCTCCATTCAAAGCGTGTCTACGCGATGAATCAACCAAGGTTGAAAAGTCCGCTTCAGCCGACGCAGGGAGAGAAAGGCCCATGTTCTCCCCAGTTCGGTACCAGACACCTCTTTTACCAGAAAGTATGGCTGGAGGCATACAGAAGGTGGTTCTGCCCAGATCCTTCTTCGACAACATCCACTTGTCAAGAGACTGTAGAGCTCTTTTCATAGAGATCGTCGGTCTCATCTTCAAAACCGACGAAGACTTCGGTACGATCGCACTCGAAAACAGTGATCGAGGCGAAGGAGGAGACGCAGGAGTCAACGAATCTCCATACTCTTGCAAAAGAAGGTCCGTCAAAACTCTATATTTAGAGAAGCCTTCTCTACCGTTAACCCCTCGTCTTCCGAATCTAACGTCCACACCGTGCGGAGAATCGGCTTGAAATACGAGAGGATCTTCACCAAGTTCTTCTCTACTGGCGACCAAACTCCTACTAGGAGAGGGACTCATAGATTTGTGAACAGATTCTCTCTCAAGTCTACTAGTAGTCTCGCGTCAGCTTGACTTCTCACGCCATGGCAAGCTCTTCGCGCTTGGCTGGCGCCTTGCGCTTGGCTGGCGCCTCGCGCTTGGCTGGCGCCTCGCGCTTGGCTGGCGCCCTCGCGCTTGGCTGGGCGCCTCGCGCTTGGCTGGCGCCTCGCGCTTGGCTGGCGCCTCGCGCTTGGCTGGCGCTTCGTGCTTGGCTGGAGTTTGTTGCTTGGCTGGCGTCTCGCGCCTGGCTGACGCCTCGCGCTTAGCTGACTCCTCGCGCCTGGCTGGCGCCTCGCGCTTGGCTGGCGCCTCGCGCTTGGCTGACTCCTCGCGCCTGGCTGGCGCCTCGCGCTTGGCTGACTCCTTGCGCCTGGCTGGCGCCTCGCGCTTGGCTGACTCCTCGCGCCTGGCTGGCGCCTCGCGCCTGAGCGTATCCTTGTCTAGAGCAACTCACTCGGATAGCTCCTGACGCCTGAAAGAATCTTCGCGCCTGGAAGACGTCTCGCGCTTGTAAGGCTCTTCATGCCTGAAGGACGCTTCACGTCTGGCAGGCGAAAGAAGACGAGACTTCTTAATAGGAAGTCTAGCGTCCTTCTTGCGAGGGGGATCCCTCGAAAGAACTCCAAACCAAAGAGGCTAACTGTTCTTGTACAGCTAGCAATATCCTCTTGGAAGCCACACCAGCGTCCTCTTCAATAGAAGAAGCAGGAGAACTCGAAGGAGTGCGATCCTCAACTACCGATCGAGGAGGCGTCGAGACCATCTTAGCCTTCTTGATAGAAGAGGGGGCTTCCTCCGAGAAGCGCTCCGGGCTCGAGTCAAACGCGCGTTCTTTCCAGTGCCTTTTCAGTGGCCTAGAAAGAGCCGAGTCCTTCCACCCTCGTTTAGGTGAAGGAGAACCGGACGACAAGAAACAATCTCGTAGGACGCTTCTATTAAAGCGGTCCTGAGCAGACTGTAGCGAAACAGAAACCTGCTGAAGGGACGCCATGACGTTGGGGATTCCCCACAACCTCCGTACGACTTTCGACTTTCCTTCTCCTCTGGGTATGTGAGTTTGGAAGAGGTCTAGGCCTGGGAGCATCGCAGGGACGGTCACAACACTGGGAACACTCACTTCACTAAGTAATTCACTATCACTTCCCTTACCTTGCATGGCCGCCATTTTTGTCTTCATCTTACGAAGAGTAGCCTTCAGATTGGCGATTTCAGAAGCCGAATCCGAATGCAAAGCCTGTGAGGGTTCAGATACATAGGGAGAATCAAAATCATTAATAACAGGAGAGTTAGACTCAGAAAAAGGCTCAATAGGCCTTGTACTCACACCCTTTTGTGCAGCCCGTCTAATTCTATCCCTCTCTAACTTCTTCAAGTAAGAAGTTAGTCTTCCATTCATTAGCATTCAACTTTTCACACTCAATACAGGTGTTAGCTAAAGAACAGTCAAACCCCCTACACTTACAACATACAGTGTGAGGATCAACCGAAGCCTTCGGTATCCTCACCTTGCAGCCTACATTCACACACACTCTCACACTAACACTTGAATCAGACATTCTATCAGAGGAAAAAATCAAAAAGCAAGTCCAAATCCAGTCCACGGTAGCGAATGCCAAAACAACGATCCAGTACGTCACCAAGAAATCCAATATAGATGATCAAGAAGTCTTGAAAAGCAAATTCCAGTCAGGAGGTAGTAACAACAATGTTGATACCACCGGCGACAGAGAAAATATGATAGAAAACGGGAATGGTTCCTAGTCCTGCCGGTAGCGAGTGGCGCGAAATTTGAATTTCTGTTGGGGACGACGGAGTCTTAGCTAAGTATATATCTGACAGGTAAGTTCATTGTATGAAACTACAGGTTTTCAAAGTATAGAAATACCCCGAACTTATGCAAGATTAGGTTCCAGACCCACTTGCGTATGGGGAAATTTTGCGTAAGTTTGGCATGGTCTCTAAAAATGCTAATAAATGCCTGCTTCTAGAATCTGAACACTAAATATGACCATAATCATGCTTCCTAAGTATTAAGCTAACTTTTAAATGAAATTAAAGTTACTGTAATTTGATTTAAAAGTTAGATTAATACATTACCCTTAAAAAAGAAATAACTGGTTGGCGTAAAAATAGTTATACGTAGTAACTACTATGTACATATGCATCCATTTTCATGCTTATACTAACGTTACCCCTAATTCATGGGATGCCATTTTCTTTTTCCCTCAGAGTGAAAGTAGTTTTCTTTGCGTCACTAAGTAAACTTCATAAGTCTGTTATAACGAAGGTACACAATTCAATAAAATAAAGAAAACATGTATGAACATACTGTACGTAATGTTTGCAGAGGGTGAAGGTAAAATTCAATCAATTTAAAATCTTGTATGTACTAGTGTGAGGGCTAACTAAGAGAGAGAGAGAGAGAGAGAGAGAGAGAAGAGAGAGAGATGAGAGAGAGAGAGAGACGAGAGAGAGAGAGAGAGAGAGAGAGAAAAAAAATACCTCCATTCATGAGGTAAAACTCTGGAGGGGGTATCATCTTTAAAACCCCCTAAAAGCGCAAAGGGATCACATCTTATGAAAGTACATTAACTATATGTGCTGTAATTATACTTAACATAGTACATACAGATTGTACCAGCACATTTTTCTGAGGTTAAAATAGTAATTTTCACAGAACGACAACTCTGTTATGTACACTCTGATATGTTTTACTAGTTGATCCTAAAGGTGACAAACACTTTGTATATATTTTGAAAAATATGAATAGCATACACAGAATCTCCATACTGACTTTATCCTTAAAAGCATGAAAACTTATACTAATTGTAGTATACTACTACTTACTTCAGAAATTAAACATTTTCTGAAGGATTATCATCTTTGAAAAGTGCAGTAACTTGTGGATGGGTATTGCATCTTGTAAAAGTATGTACAGTCCGGTCCCGAATTATGTGTGTTCAAATTGTGCGATTCCCCTTTTATGCGATCGCTAGTTCTCAAAAATCACAAATTCTTGGTAATTTGTATTTTTCCTAGCGATACTTACCTCGAACCATTACAGTGGAGCTTCCCAGATGTCGATCCGGGTCCGACCAGAAAAACTGTTATACACAGCACCCAGGCCAGGCCTATGCCCTTAGGGGTCGAAGACCACATTATCCTACTGACCTAAAGCCAGTCCTTCTTGCTCAACTCCGAGGTGCCTCCCCTAAGCTTCAGTGGGGCTGGACGGGAGGGAAATATACCTCCATGGTTCGAGGTAAGTATCGCTAGGAAAAATACAAATTACCAAGAATTTGTGATTTGTTCTGATGCGAGTTACTTACCTCGAACCATTACAGTGGAGACTTACTCCTTAGGAGGAGGGCGAAGGTTATGGGAGGAACAGCCCCAAAGCTGCTCCGTTATACTGTGGGTTAGTCCGGGAAGGTTCTAAAGCAAGCCTAGTGCGGGTATAACCAACCCTTGACATGTAAAACTGTGGGTTGTACTGATTACCATACGCACTCCCGCGTATCTTACCCGAGTATCCTGGATTCCTCACTTCCTCCGAAAGCCCAGGGGGGACAAGGACAAGGATCAGTGGGGGTATGAGGAAGAGTCACACACACACACACACTACATACACACTGGCCCGTCCAACCCAAGAAGGGTGAAGAGGGGCACTAGACCTGTTGCTGGCCTGCCACCACGGGGCCAATCTCAAAGGCATTGAGCGACCTCCTCGTGCAAAGTATTTTAGATAGTGGGCTGTGAAAGTCGACTGCCTATTCCAGACTCCTGCCCTCAGGACCTGGTCCACTGCCATGTTCTTTGAGAACGAAAGGGAAACCCCAATTCCCCTGATGTCATGGGGCCTGGCTCCCTTTGGGGGGGAAAGGCCCCTTTCTCGTAGGCCCTCCTGATGGTTTCTCTCAGCCAGAAGGAGATGGTGTTTTTCGAGGCTGCCTTCTTCACCCTCCCCGTGGTGACGAAGAGGTTTTTTACCTCCGGCCTGAGCCGAGCCATCCTTTCCATGTACTTCCGTACTGCCCTCACTGGATAAAGGAGGAGATCCTTAGGCTGGTACGATTTCGGGAGGGCAGGGATGGAAAACTCTACTAACCTGAATGAGAGTTCTTTCCACCCCCTTGTGTGGGCCACTACGTACGACAGGCAGTGGAGCTCTCCCACCCTCATCGTGGAGCTAGCAGAAACACCGTCTTGAGGGTCAGCTCCCTATCCAGGATGTCCTTAAGTGGCTCAAAAGGGGGCTTCCTCAGGGCGTCCAAGACTATCGCGACATCCCAGCGGGGAACCAAGCTGGAACCAAGCTGGTGCTGGGGGGGACACTTACTGCTCAAAACTCCTTATGAGAAAGGTCAGCGGTTTGAGTTCCCCAGGTTTCGAGTTCCCCAGATCCAACCCGTTCAGGGAGAAGACCTGGCTTAATGCAGCCCTGGCTCCTTTGACCACCGGAATTGACAGGCCCCTGTTCAACCTCAGGTAGATCAAGAATTCTGCGATGTCTGGGATCTTTGCTCGGAGGGGTTCCAGGCCCCTCTTCCTACACCAGGCCCCGAAAACCTTCCATTTTGCCTGGTAGATGTTAGAGGAGGACTCCCGGACATGTGAGAGGCCACCCTCACCGAGAACCCTCTCCTGTTCAACAGCCGCTTGATAGTCTCCAGCCGAGAAGGGAGAGGGCTGAAATGTTCCTGTGGAACCTCTCGAAGTGGGGCTGCCTTAACAGGTCTGGCCTGGGGGGCAGCTCCCAAGGCGGTAGAAAGGCCAACTCTAGAAGGTCCGGGAACCACTCCCTGTCCGGCCACCAAGGGGCCACCAACGTCAGGGCCGCCCCTTTCACCTTCCTCAGATGGTTGAGGACCTGCCTGAGGACTCCGAAGGGAGGGAACGCATACATGTCCAGGCCGTCCCACGAATGCTGGAATGCATCCTCCCAAAACACGGCTGGGTCTGGCACCGGGGAGCAGTACACCGGCAGTTTGGCGTTTAGCCTTGTTGCAAACAGGTCCAGGGATGGGGACCCCCACTTCCCTATTAGTTCTCTTGCTACCTCGGGGTGTAGGGACCATTCGGATCCCACCACCTGACCCCGTCTGCTGAGGCCGTCGGCAATTACGTTCTTCTTGACGGGAATGAACCTTGCCGTCAAGGAGGTCCCGAGGGCTTCGGCTCGGCTCAAGATCTCCTCTGTCAATCCGCAGAGATCCCGTGATCTCAGGCCCCCCTGCTTCTTGACGTAGCCGACCACCGTGGCGACTCACACACACACACACAAGCTCTCTTTTGCAACTGTACAACTTAGGTGAGATGCTACCTGTCCCTCTCGGGGAGTTGAGTGAGCTACACTTATATAGCAGTCAATGTCCTGAAGTTACAAAGAAGTTGAATGTGGTTTGTCATGAACACATCCTGTCCTTAGTACCTGAGGAACCAACAAGTTCTTCTTGGATGTGAGGGATGGACCATGCCCCTAACCTCATGAGCTCCGCCTGGAAACATACTCCTGTCTGCCTAGTCAGACACGGAGTACGTCCGCTTGATTGCCTTGAAAAGCCAGAGAGAAATAGTGTTCCCTCTGTGTTCATGGACACCTCTTTCTTGATCAAGCCAGTAGGCACTACTAACAAAGACCTGAGCAGTTAAGTCCTCTTAACCCTTTAACGCCGAAGGGGTATAATAAAAATTGTTATAACAAAAATCGTCTCTCGTATGCCGGGGGGTCTCGGAGTGAGCGCCGAAGCAGAAAAATTTTTTTTTTTCAAAAAATCACAGTGCGCTTAGTTTTCAAGATTAAGAGTTCATTTTTGGCTCCTTTTTTTGTCATTGCCTGAAGTTTAGTATGCAATCATCAGAAATGAAAATATATATTTATCATATATAAATAATGCGATATATGATAGCGCGGAAAACCAAAATTCATATATAATGTATTCAAAATCACGCTGTGAGCAAAAACGGTTAAAGCTAATGAGTTAATTTTTTTCATGTATTGTACATTTCTAAATTGCGATCATTTGGTATATACCACACTGTAAAACGATCAAAGCAACACAGAGAAAATATTATCACAAAATGATGCATGAATTCGTAATGCGCGGACGTAAAAAAATGTTTTTTTCAAAAATTCACCTTAAATTGAAATATTGTTCTAGAAACTTCAAATTTGTTTCAAAATTAAGATAAATGGTTGTATATTACTATACTGTAAGAGTTTTAGCTTACAATTGCAGTTTTCCACCATATCGGACAAGTTAAAGATTACCGAATGTCGAATTTTTTTTATATATTATTTATACGAAATATTTCGAAAATGAGAAAAGCTTCAACCTTCAATTATTTTTTTGTATTCTACATGAAACTGTGTACATTTTCATATATAAAACTCTAAGAAACGCCTAATATGAAACGGAGCAAATATTATGAGAATGTGACGTACGCATTTCGGAGATTTGCTGCGGAGAATCCGTGCGCTGAGGGAAGGAAAAAGTTTTTTTTTAAATTCACCATAAATCGAAATATTGTGCTAGAGACTTCAAATTTCTTTCAAAATGAAGATAAATGACTGAATATTACTGGACTGTAAGAGTTTTAGCTTACAATTGCGTTTTTCGACCATTTCGGTAGAGTCAAAGTTGACCAAACGTGGTTCTTTTTCTATTTATCGTGATTTATATGCAAATATTTTTAAAATGAGGAAAGCTACAACCTTCAATTATATTTTGTTGTATTCTACATAAAATTGCACACGTTTCCATATATAAAACTCTATAAAACGCCTAATATGAAACGGAGCAAATATTACGAGAATGCGACGTCCGCATTTCGGAGATTTGCAGCGGAGAATCGCGCGAGAGGGAAGGAAAAGTTTTTTTTTTTTTTTTTTCATAAATCCACCATAAATCTAAATATTGTGCTAGAGACTTCGAATTTGTTTCAAAATGAAGATAAATGACTAAATATTAATAGACTGTAAGAGGTTTAGCTTACAATTGCTTTTTTTGACCATTTCGGTAGAGTCAATGTTGACCGAACGTGTTTTTTTTTTATTTATCGTGATTTATATGCAAATATTTCAGAAATGAGAAAACCTACAACCTTCAATTATTTTTGGTTGTATTCTAAATGAAATTGCGCACATTTTCATATATAAAACTTTATGTAATGGCTAATTTAAAATGGTGCAAATATTACGACAATCGGACGAAAAATTTCTGATTTTTTTTCGGAAGAGTTACCGCGCGGAGGTAAGGAAAATGCTTTTTTTCATAAATTCACCACAAATCGAAATATTATGCTAGAGACTTCCAATTTGTTGCAAAATAAAGGTGAATGATTGAATATTACTAGAATGTAAGAGTTTTAGCTTATAATTGCATTTTTCAGCCATTTCAGTCGAGTCAAAGTTGACTGAAGGTTGATATTTTGGGACTTATCGTTATTCATTTGAAAATATTTCAAAACTGATAAAAGCTACAACCATGGATGTTTCTAGTTGTATTCTACATGAAATGCACACATTTTCATATATAAAACTTTATGTAACGGCTAATTTAAAATGGTGCAAACATTACGACAATCGGACGAAAAAATGTATGATTTTTTCGGAAGAGTTACCGCGCTGATGTAAGGAAAAAGTTTTTTCATAAATTCACCATAAATCGAAATATTGTGCTAGAGACTTCCAATTTGTTGCAAAATAAAGGTAAATGATTGAATATTACTAGAATATAAGAGTTTTAGCTTACAATTGCGTTTTTCGACCATTTCGGTAGAGTCAAAGTTGACCGAAGGTTGAAATTTTGGTACTTATCATTATTTATATAAAAAATATATTCAATACTGATGAAAGCTACAACCATGAGTTGTTTTTAGATGTATTCTACATGAAATTGCTACAATACTCCATGTAACGGCTAATATAAAATGTGCAAAAATTATGTCAGTGACGAAATAATTTCTGAGATATGTCGCTGATGTTTTTTAGTGCAAGAAGAAAGAAATTTGCGATTGTAAACAAAACGAACGCCTTGATCCGTGAGCTCCCAGTATCCCCCAAGGCGCGATTCAAAAGTTTTCGCTTGGTAAGCCTATAAGTATTTTTCCGCGAATTTCTTAAAAAAACTTTTTTGTATCAACGTACATACATCCAATCGGCACCCAACAGA